>NC_133329.1:222035633-222337419 GCF_042186555.1 Aquarana catesbeiana | reverse complement strand
TCTAATTAGGTTAATAAACACACCTGACAGTTTCAAACATTTGAGGGGTGGGGGAGGGGTTCTAATTAGGGTCAAAAACACACCTGACATTTTCAAACATTTGAGGGGTGGGGGAGGGGTTCTAATTAGGTTAAGAAACACACCTGACATTTTCAAACATTTGAGGGGTGGGGGAGGGGTTCTAATTAGGGTCAAAAACACACTTGACATTTTCAAACATTTGAGGGGTGGGGAGGGGTTCTAATTAGGGTCAAAAACACACCTGACATTTTCAAACATTTGAGGGGTGGGGGAGGGGTTCTAATTAGGGTCAAAAACACACTTGACAGTTTCAAACATTTGAGGGGTGGGGGAGGGGTTCTAATTAGGTTAAGAAACACATCTGACAGTTTCAAACATTTTAGGGGGTGGGGGAGGGTCAAACAGTACAATGGAGCTGACAATATACATTGTTCAAGGGACTATAGGCTAGAGATATAAATGGACCCAGGATTGCATGGTGGAGAGGTTATTGAATGTAAATATGCATGTAGGGCAATAAATGATTATTGTCCAAAAACAGGCATGCATGAAGATAAAGGGGACATTCACAGCATATTCCAAGCATGGTAATTAGGTAAGGAGGAGATTTAGACTATACATTAGCAAACATTTAATACATATCATGTAATGTTAAAGGATAAAACTTACCTTCATATAGTCCTTCTGCAGGACCTGAATGATGGCAGAACAAGTCTCTGGGATTATTATCCCCAGAGCCTGGGGGGAGATGCCTGTCGAGAACTTCAAGTCCTGAAGACTTCTCCCAGTTGCCAAGTAACGTAAAGTGGCAACTAGCCTCTGCTCCGCACTGATGGCTTGCCTCATGCAGGTATCCTGCCTGCTGATATAGGGGGTCAGCATAGTCAGCAGATGCTCAAAAACGGGGTCCGTCATCTGGAGATAATTCCTGAAATCCTCAGGAATATTCTCACAGAGCTCACGGAGCAAAGGCATATGCAAGAATTGGTCATGCTGGCGCAACCAATACTTCATTCATGAACTCCTCCTTGCCCTGTTCATGGACTGGACTCGGGTCAAAGTATTAACCCCAACACCAAGTCCCCACGCAGCATGAACTCAAGAATGAGTACGTCCACGCAACATGGCTTCAAAACGGTCGGCTGGTCAAACAAACCTATAAGAAACGCACTGAAGAACAGCAAGGCCTATGAAGAACGACCTGAAAATCAGGAACGAGCGGACCAGAACGGCCTGCAAGGCAGGTTACGAACTGACCAACACGCCCTAAAAAGCTGATACAAACCTCACAAGCACAAACTGAACAGCAGAAAATGATCGAAATAGGCTGCAGTGTGAAAAGCGCGAATCGTCTCTAACCAAACTTCTACTAACACGGGATAAACACGAAATTAGCAGAAGGAGCCCAAAGGGTGCCGTAGTGGGGCTTGAACTTCCTTTTTATAG
This sequence comes from Aquarana catesbeiana, assembly GCF_042186555.1. Classification (NCBI taxonomy): domain Eukaryota; kingdom Metazoa; phylum Chordata; class Amphibia; order Anura; family Ranidae; genus Aquarana; species Aquarana catesbeiana. The sequence continues at coordinate 222,335,952 of NC_133329.1, read as the reverse complement.
TCCTGTCGTATGTGCTGTACATCACCGCGTTCCAAACCACTATTTTTTCACCACTATTTCGGAATGAAAGAGCGCACCGAGTCCCCCTTAAAACCCGCCAGGCGGGAGATTACCCTAGACCCCTACTCCTGAAATTTATTAACTATAAGGATAAAGTGACCCTGTTACCGAAGGCCAGAGAGATGGGGGACATTAAGTACAATGGGGTCAAGGTCTCATTTTACCCTGACTTCTCACCAGATCTTCAAAAGCATAGAGCTGAATTTACATCCATCAAACGTACCCTAATGACATACAAGATTGCATATGCATTGCTGTACCCGGCTCACCTGCGGGTGACAGCATTAGGCGGAACTTTGTTTTTTAACTCTCCAGCCGACGTTGCACAGTGGTTAGAGGAAAACAAAAAGGACTTACAGCCTTGAAGGGCATGGAACCGTTACTGTTTTGACCTGATTTGTTTTTGCATCATGGGGGGGTGACGGGGTGATGGGAGGGTGGAGAGCTTTTTCCTTTTTCCCTTTTTTTTGTTCTTTTCTTTTCTTCCCTTTCTTTCTTATTTTAATTACGGCCCCCTTCTCTTTTGTTTCTCCCCCCCTTTTTTTTCTTCCCCTTATATATATACAGTTGCAATAAAAATTATGTGAACCCATTTGGAATGATATGGATTTCTGCACAAATTGGTCATAAAATGTGATCTGATCTTCATCTAAGTCACAACAATAGACAATCACAGTCTGCTTAAACTAATAACACACAAAGAATTAAATGTTACCATGTTTTTATTGAATACACCATGTAAACATTCACATTGCAGGTGGAAAAAGTATGTGAATCCTTGGATTTAATAACTGGTTGAACCTCCTTTGGCAGCAATAACTTCAACCAAACATTTCCTGTAGTTGCAGATCAAACATGCACAAAGGTCAGGAGTAATTCTTGACCATTCCTCTTTACAGAACTGTGTCAGTTCAGCAATATTCTTGGGATGTCTGGTGTGAATCGCTTTCTTGAGGTCATGCCACAGCATCTCAATCAGGTTGAGGTCAGGACTCTGACTGGGCCACTCCCGAAGGCGTATTTTCTTCTGTTTAAGCCATTCTGTTGTTGATTTACTTTGCTTTGGGTCGTTGTCCTGTTGAAACACCCATCTTCGCTGGTGGACAGATGGCCTTAAGTTCTCCTGCAAAATGTCTTGATAAACTTGGGAATTCATTTTTCCTTTGATGATAGCAATCTGTCCAGGCCCTGATGCAGCAAAGCAGCCCCAAACCATGATGCCCCCACCACCATACTTCACAGTTGGGATGAGATTTTGATGTTGGTGTGCTGTGCCTCTTTTTCTCCACACAGTGTTATGTGTTTCTTCCAAACAACTCAACTTTGGTTTCATCTGTCCACAGAATACTTTGCCAGTACTGCTGTGGAACATCCAGGTGCTCTTGTGCAAACTGTAAACATGCAGCAATTTTTTTTTGGACAGCAGTGGCTTCCTCTGTGGTATCCTCCCATGAAATCCATTCTTGTTTAGTGTTTTATGTATCGTAGATTCGCTAACAGGGATTTTAGCATATGCCAGAGACTTTTGTAAGTCTTTAGCTGACACTCTAGGATTCTTCTTCACTTCATTGAGCAGTCTGCGCTGTGCTCTTGCAGTCATCTTTACATGATGCCCACTCCTAGGGAGAGTAGCAGCAGTGCTGAACTTTCTCCATGTATAGACAATTTGTTTTATTTTGGATTGATGAACAGCAAGGCTTTTGGAGATACTTTTATAACCCTTTCCAGCTTTATGCAAGTCAACAATTCTTAATCGTAGGTCTTCTGAGAGCTCTTTTGTGTGAGGCATCATTCATATCAGGCAATGCTTCTTGTGAAAAGCAAACCCAGAACTGGTGTGTGTTTTTTATAGGACAGGGCAGCTGTAACCAACATCTTCAATCTCATCTCATTGATTGGACTCCAGTTGGCTGACACCTCACTCCAATTAGCTCTTGGAGATCTCATTAGTCTAGGGCAGGGGTCTCAAACTGGCGGCCCTCCAGCTGTTGTGAAACTACAAGTCCCATGAGGCATTGCAAGGCTGACAGTTATAAGTATGACTTCCAAAGGCAGAGACATGATGGGACTTGTAGTTTCACAACAGCTGGAGGGCCGCCAGTTTGAGACCCCTGGTCTAGGGGTTCACATACTTTTTCCACCTGCACTGTGAATGTTTACATGGTGTGTTCAATAAAAACATGGTAACATGTAATTCTTTGTGTGTTATTAGTTTAAGCAGACTGTGATTGTCTATTGTTGTGACTTAGATGAAGATCAGATCACATTTTATGACCAATTTGTGCAGAAATCCATATCATTCCAAAAGGGTTCACATATTTTTTATTGCAACTGTATATAAAAGTGTATTTCACACATATAGGTCCGTAGGAGGAGAGAGGTCTTTTGGGTTTCTCTTCTCTCTTCTTCCCATCACATTTTTGATTATTACTTTGTTGTCACTTGAATATTGCAATAATATCACATTAATATTAATGATTGATTAGAATACTAGAAGTGGAGGAGAGAGAATGCATTTTTATTTGAATGTTCAGATGTACACAAGAATGAAAGCAAGGGAGCAACTGAGGCTTCTATATCGGTTATATTTTGCACTAACATTTTTAAGAATATTGACTTGGTTTGTGAGGTGGGGAAGGTGGTATGGAAAGGTCATGGGTGCACCCCTTATGGGAAGCCCAGTTGGGCAGGAGCGGGGAGATATGGGAGCAGGGGAGTTGGGAGGAGCGGGGGATAAGTGTAGGGTGGGTAGGGTAGGCGTAAAAAGGTCACACACCACTAATACTAATACGATTCAAGACACAAACAGGGATGGGTTATTAGGAGAGAGAAAAATGCATAGATGGGAGAAAGTATCTAAGGTGGAGGGGAGTGAAATTGATTACCAGATGGATCGGGTTCCTGTCTATTTATCAATTTATTTGTTTCTTTCTTTTCCCTTATTCATATAATTATTTTATTATTTATACGTTTCCATGCAAGACAAGACATTTAGTATAATTTCTTGGAACATCTGGGGTTTGGGGGACCCAATAAACAGAACTACGATTCTGTCTGCACTAGAGGTGAGGGGGCCTGGACTGCTCTGTCTGCAGGAGATGTATTTGACTAAAGACACTATTCCACAACTTCGGAACCAGAAATTTCAAACCCAATACCATTCTGTCCACTCCTCATATTCAGGGGGGGTTACCATAATGGTTGGGAGAGAAATAGTGTTCTCCTGTCGGGAGAGCTGTATTGATACACAGGGCCGGTATATTTTTTTGCTCTGCTCTATTAAGATTAATTATATGTGTTAGCCAACATCTATATTCCCCCTCCATTTAACTTTGAGGTTCTACAAGAATTGTTAAAATTCACATTGGACAAAGTTGGAATCCCAATTATTGTGGTGGGGGACTTTAATGAAGTCCTAGATAAGGGTTTAGATAGATTCCCACCAGGAAATAGTCCTAAAGGAATAGGGGAGGGACGGCTATCCCGATTCTTACACGAAACGGGGCTGAGAGATATATGGCTAACTCAGCACCCGCAGGAACGACATAACTCCTGCTTTTCAAGCTCCTACCTTACCCTATCTATAATTGACATGGCCTTAGTTAATAGAGAAGCATCAGTGCTGGTAAGGAACATAGAGTAAGGCCCAAGAGGAGTCTCCGATCATTCACCACTCGCGTTGACAAAAAATGCAGGGGGTAAAGCCCATCCAAGAGAATGGAAAATTAACCCTTACTGGTTGGAATTGATTGGCAACTCTGGAGAAGTGGTGGCCAAATTAAAGGAATTTATTCAAATAAATACAGATACGGCATCAGCGGGAGTGGTCTGGGACTCCTTGAAGATCTATCTTGGAGGTCTCCTGATTCAACAGGTGGCAAGAGTTAAGGGGAAATCTAGAGAGTGGGAAAGGAAAATCAGAAATGAGGTGATATTGTCAGAGAGGCGGTACATAGAAGACCCAACCCCAGATAGACAGAGGGAATGGCTCGGTAAGCAACAAGCTTACAAAATGACCATTATGAGAAAGATAGAGAACAGATGAATATTCTAGAGACAGTGCCAATTTGGAGAAGGGGAGAGAGTTGGCCATATGTTGTCCCTATTGATTATATCTAATACCCCCTCTGCTGTCTCGGCGGTCAGGACTCCAAGTGGAGAGATCTCTACCGATGCAACAGAGATAACTCATGCATTTAGTGAATATTATAAGATCCTTTAGAAGTCCAATAGGGGAACTGGAAGGGGGGAAAAATGGAAGACTTCCTGCAGGGGATAATAATCCCGCCCTTGACAGAAAACGATAAAATGGAGTTAGACGCACCAGTGACCTTGGTTGAAGTACGGCGAGCAGTAGCCGGGATACCCAATCAAAAGTCGCCAGGGCCGGATGGGCTTCCAACAGAAATTTATAAATGATATGGAGAGATATTGCTCCCAGAGTTGCTGAAGACATTGAAATGGGCATTGACCAGTGGGAGATTGCCCACCTCAATGTCGGAAGCCACTATTGTTGTAATACACAAGGAGGGGAAAAACCAACTGGAAGCCTCCTCTTATCGCCCAATCTCTTTATTATGCACAGATGTAAAAATCTTGGCCAGAATACTAGCAACCCATCTAAATGTATGCATTTAAAATCTTATACATCCTGACCAGTCAGGGTTTATTCCGAACAGGTCAACTAGTATCAACATTAGAAGAGTCCTCTTAAATATGCAGATTCTCACAGACAACAGAGGTTTTTCGATAGCTTGGAATGGGACTAACTATGGAGAGTGCTAGAGAGATTCAGGTTTGGCCCCTCTTTTATTAAGTGGGTAAAAATACTCTATTCTGAACCAAGAGCAAAAATAAAAATTAACAACGAATATTCTAATCTCTTTCAGCTGGAGAAGAGACGAGACATGGTTGTCCCCTCTCCCCCTTATAATTCGCCCTAGCGATGGAACCACTAGCAATAATGACTAGATCAATGCTGGGTATACAGGGATTTCAGAGACAGACAGAAGAACATAGGATAGCACTGTTTGCGGATGACGTTCTGTTTTTCCTTGGGGATGTTCAAACTTCATTAAAAGCAGTGATACAAATGGTTGGAGAGTTTGGATGGTTTTCTGGTCTGGTGGTCAACTGGGACAAATCTGCCTTGCTACCGATTGACCCACTTGGCAGCCAGATACTGTCTGGAACCCCCAACCTGAAAGTAGTTAGAAAATTGAAATATCTGGGTGTTTGGATTGCTAACAACATAAATTTATACCTCAATGATAACCTAGCCCCACTATTACTTAAATTAAAGCAAAAAGGAGATATTTGGTGCCGTCTTCCATTGTCTGTAGCAGGACGCTGCAATCTAATAAAGATGATATGGTTACATCAGATACTATATATCCTCCACAACTCCCCAGTCTGGATATGCCAAAAGTGGTCCAAAAGTATAGATTTAATTTGGAAAAAGGGCCAATCTAGAATTAGTTTGCAAACCATAAAAACCATAGCAAAAATAATTAATTCAGATACATCTAAAGGACTAATTTCCAAGCTATATGCCAGATTGGAAGCTAGAACAATAAATAGAACAGGACTTTCTAAGAGTAGAGAGGGATGGGAGAGAGATGTGGGGGCAATGACCACAGAAGACTGGGATAGGATCTTGAGACGAGGAACACTGGTCTCAATTTCCCCCTCACAGAAGGTTTCCCACCTGTTCCTAATACATAGGGTATATAATACCCCTAAAAAAAGTTCAAACTTGGGTGAAGACAAAACGACCACTGCAGGTGCAGGGCATCAGGGGACTTTATTCATATGGTATGGAAATGTCCAAAGCTATTTAGATACTGGGTAGAAATAGTAGACCTGTCTACTGGGGGGCATGGAGGGGGGTAGAGTCTCGAATGACACTACTGAAGCAGTGTTAAGATGCCTATTTTAGGCAAGAAAATTAATTGCACAAAAATGGCAGGCACACAACCCCCCTGACTGTGGAGAACTCAATAGTTGGTAACGAGAGAGTGATATATATCAGACAAGGAAATTTTAGGAAGTTTGAGGGAATGTGGAGACCTTGGCTGGATGAGATGGGGTTTTCCCCATAGGGATAGAGTGGTGAATGTATAGAGATTTCTCCCGCCCTCCTCTATTGAGGACTTTGAAGGCCCCTTGCTCCGATATTTTTTCCTGTCCTTTTGGAGAGTCTTTGTTTATTGTTCTTTGATAGTACTCACTAGAATGTATATATATTAAGGACTGGGTGGTGTGTGTGCAAGGGGGGTTGGGGGAGGGTTGGGAGGAAGGGAACGAGTAGATAAATTAGTAATAGCACTGTGCACTGTAAGACAATACACAATATTTTGTAATACCGTATTTCCTAACTTTTCTTTTTGTTAACTGTGTAAAATTAATACAACAAATAAATAAAAAGTATTTAAAATTAAAAAATAATATATGTTCTAATATTTTAGTGACATGTTGTTTCCTTATGAGTTTGTGTGAAATCTCCATTAATAGCTGTAAGATATTGTAATTATAAATATGTTTAATTTAGCTTGTATCTATGCAGGCCAGAACATATTAATCTTCACATGTATCGCCAGACAAGTCGGTGCCCAGGCTTTTGTGTACAAACAATGGGATTCAAACCTTATTGTTTTACACATACTCACTTCAAAGGATCCCATGCTGGGATATGCAATGAAGGGAGGCCAACCCATGATCAGTACTTAAATTCCTGGAAAAATTCAAGTCAATCTTGCTCAGAATCATCACAAGTATTTGCATTAAAGGGGGCTGACTTATGCAAAGTATAGGGATTGTAGATGCAGCCAATCCTTAACCAGCCATAGGGAAGCTCACCAATCAATTGCCACGCTATGCCAACCAATGAGGCATTATTATTTTACACATACTCACTTCAAAGGATCCCATACTGGGATATGCAATGAAGGGAGGCCAACCCATGATCAATATTTAAATTCCCAGGAAAATTCAAGTCAATCTCCTTGCTCAGAATCATCACAAGTATTTGCATTAAAGGGGGCTGCCTTACGCAAAGTATAGGGATTGGAGATGCAGCCAATCCTTAACCAGCAATAGGGAAGCTCACCAATCAATTGCCATGCTATGCCAACCAATGAGGCATCAGCCTGTATTGATATACACAGACTAGATGGGAAAGATATTTGTCTTTTCTGGGAGAGCAGCCATCAGAATGGAACCTTGGTGAGAAATGGGTAATTATGGCAAAGGTCAGCCCGTTACTTGTAACTAAATATGTTTGTAGATTAATGTTTTAAGGAATATACTTTGTATTCCTTCCTGTAATTCTCTTATTTTAACCTAATATTTTCTTCCTTGGTATAGACTATAGATAGATGATTGTGTATTAGATTTTTCCACTTGTGCTGATGTAGGTTGAGCACTCAGGGAGCTGGAGCTGGGCATCTTTGTCCTCCTACGTGCGGAAGGCATACACATATCCTGTGGCTTTCACAAAGCTTGTAGAGCTTTACTCAACATCTAGCCCTTTTACTGGGAATGTATTGCTTGAATCCCAGCCGGCCAGTGAAGTGGACAAGGGACTCATCCACACAGATGTTTTGGTAAGGAAAGTAAGGTTTAGCAAATCATTGGGAACATTTTTTATTTGTGGGTGAATTTTGTCAAGTTTGTCATAGCCAGGATGATCTCAGGGAGGGCACTGCGTATTGTCACTGAAATGAAGGAAGAACATGGTAATTTCATAGCATGACCTGGTCATTACAGCTGAATAAATGAGCATGTAAAGGGTGGGGTGGGTTGACCAGTAAGCATGTCCTTCATTTTTTTGTAAGCCTCATGTTAATTGTGAGGCCCAAAAGTAATTTGAACTCTTTCACTGTGAGACATCTCCATTCAAACAAATGGGGATAAAATAAATTGGGATTGTTTGCAATATGTTGTTGGGCAAAAAGATGGGTCTGGTCCACAATCAACTGAAGTAAATTATCAGGCAAAAATAAATAAAAAGAAATGAATTCCGGAAAAAAAATTCATTGTTGGCCTGCATAACTGACTGTGCAGTAAAAGGGGAAATACTTGATGATCCTGATTTGGAGGGCAGCCAAAATGGGTTTGCATCTGGGAAAGTTTTATGGGCCCTAATTCTTTGGGTCTGATGTGATATCCCAGTACTGGTACTAGGCCTTTCATCCAGTGCTGTTGTTGTTTGCCGATTCACCATTGGGTTATATGGAGCTTTTGGTGGCTGCCTGGTTTTCAGAATGCCTTATCCTTTTAGGTGGCAACCCTTCCTCCTCTGATTTGGTCGCTGATCCACTACTTTTGACTTGTTTGTACGTCAAATCGGAATCAAAAGGTGAGAGCTCACGCTGCTCTCATCCATTATACTGAGGATTTAAAATGCCTCCTCACCAATGTAGAATTATTTGGACATGGGTGACTCTGGTGACACTGGGGCAGGTTGACTGCTGATGGTAGCTGTGTGATGGGTAAACTGCTAAAGGGCAGCTGTAGGATGGGTACTCTGCTGATGGTGGCTGTGTGATGGGTACTCTGCTGATGGGGGGCTGTGTAATGGGTACACTGCTGATGGGCGGCTGTAGGCTAGGTACTCTGCTAATGGTAATGGGTACTTTTCTGATAGACTGTGTGACGGGTACACTGCTGATGGCGGCACTGATGGGCGATGTGCGACAGGCACACTGCTGATGGGAGATGTGTGATAGGTATACTTCTGATGGGCACCGATGGGTTGTGTGGGACAAGTACACTGTGGGTGGTGGCACTGATGGTAGATGTATGACAGGTACACTGCTGATGGGCACTGGTGGGCAATAGGTACACTGCTGATGGGCACTGATGGACGACATATACACTGCTGATGGGTGACAGGTGCACTGATGGGCAACTGATACACTGCTGATGAGCGACAGGTACACTGCTGATGGGCAACAGGTACACTGATGGGCACTGATGGGCGACAGGTACACTGCTGATGGGTAGATGGATGATGTGACAGGTACTCTTTATTGTGGGTGTTGTGTACAGTACAGTACTCTATTGATATTGGTAACTCATGGTTCCTCTCCTCACACAGGTTCAATGTGTGAGGAAAAGAAGCCAGTAACAGTGAGTTATCTGTCTTTATGCTTGTGATCGTCTGTCATTGGACATAGACAATCATGTGGTAAAGAGCCACTGTCATTGGATCTTTACACTAATTGGTGATGCGCTGTGTCTAACAGGCACACAGCTCACCACCGATCGACGTGCTGTATGGGAAGATGACAGAACAAGAGCTAATCCACTCGTCCAACATTCTACAATAGGCTGGGTGGAAAAACAAGAAGATTAGAAGATTGACAAAACAAAGGGAATGTCAATCATCCTGACAGCAAGCATGTATCTATATTTATAAGACAAGTTGTTGATGGAGTCCTTTGTCCTTGTAAATGGCATCCTTCTTCAACAGATGGTGTCATGTGTGGAGCATTGTTGGAAACCAAGATACTAGGACTACTATATCATCAACCAGCACTCCTCCACACAGTATTGAATGTGAAATATTGGATAGTAATCCTTGCCTACACATGAGAAATGGTCTGACTTCACTTCTAAGTCAATTTATATTAAGGTAGCCTAACAAATTTTAGGATCTAAAAGTTCATGTTTACATATACGATTATTTATATATATGAACATTTATATTGAGAGTTTGAGAGAAGGAGGGTTGGTCATTTTTTTTTATTTTATTCATATATTTTGGCCCAATTTTTTTAATAATTGTGTTTTTCACATGTGATTTTCAATAAAAATATACAGTAAATATTTTGTATTATGGGAATGGTATTGCTGGATTAACTTGGGGTATAGGACATATTGATACAAAGTTACAACATTGAGTCTCAACCAGGTTTTTAAAGGTTTCTTTTGGTGTTTGTGTATATACAGTATACTGTATATGGTCTCCCACATTGGCCGCTCATACACAGCTTCTATATAGCTAGCTAGATAGCAGATCACAGATGGGGATTAGGTATTAAATTGACCTGTACCATGTGATTTTTGTAACCAAAAAGCTTGTAAACAAAGCCTGTGTGATACTGAGTGTTTACTACAGTCATTGAGACTGTGGTAAACACTTGGAGTGTAAATATCAGGAAAGGGCTCACCTTCTGGTGGCACTGTAGCTCCCAGATCTATAGGCTGCAGTTCTGGTGTTCACAAGCAGGTGTTTCTCAGCAGCAAGAGGCTCATATCATCTCATGTAATCAGTCGTCACCTGATGCTCATTACAGGAAGTATATTTAACCACTTGCCACCCGCCATATGCAATATGACGTTGGCAAAGTAGTTCTGTTATTCTGACTGGACATCATATGACGTGATCAGGATAATAGAGGCGGCGTGCGCCCACAGGGGCACCCATCGTGGTGTTCGGAGGAGCGGTGTGTCAGTCTGACACACCACATCTCCGATCGTAGTTTGGAGCCTCTGACGGAGGATTCTTACCACGTGATTAGATCGGCAGCTCTCCCTGCCAGAGGGGTCAGTGGGGGGGTCTGCGCTGATAATCAGCACATTGATTATCAGCACATCCCCTGTCAGATGTGCCCATTAGCTGCCAATTACTACCCATCAGCTGCCAGCCTGTGCCCCATAAACAACGCCTGTTAGTGCCCATCAAAGTGCCAATCAGTGCCCACAAAAGTGCCAATCAGTGGCCCATCAGTAATGCCTGTCAGTGCCCTTCAACACCAGTAATGCCTGTCAGTAGCTCCTTATCAGTGCTGCCCATCAGTGCCACCTATCAGTGCTCATCAGTGCCCCCTGTCAGTGCTGCCTATCAATGCCACCTATTAGTGCCAATCAGTGCTGCCTGTCAGTGCCCATCATTTTTTTCAAAAATGTTGGTCTTTTTTAGTTTTTTTTAGCAAAAAATAAAAACCCCAGTGGTGATCCAATACCACCAAAAGAAAGCTCTATTTGTGTAAAGAAATTATATAAGTTCAGGTTGGGTACAGTGTTGCATGACCGCGCAATCGTCATTCAAAGTGCGACAATGCTGAAAACTAAAAATTGTGCTGGGCATGAATGGGGGAAAGTGCTTAAAGGCTAAGTTCAGCTTTGTTCGCTTTTTTTTTTTTGTTTTCTAAATTCCAGCTACCCTATGTACCAATATAGAATTAATGTACTTATTTTGCAAAAATAAAACAGCTTTCCATTAATTCTACACAGGATTACCTCACTCTATTCATAGCTGTTTAAACACACTGCTTGATTACTTCTGCCTTACTTCCTGATCAGACTTTAGGTTATAACACAGGAAGGAGTTAACCAGCTGATCTCATTAGCACACACCCTGTATCATCTACCTTCAGCTGGTCCATTCCTTCCTGTGTCATGACCTAAAGTCTGACCAGGAAGTAAGGCAGAAGTAATCAAGCAGTGTGTTAAACTATGAGTTATGAGGAGAGTTAGGTAAGCTGGTGTAGATTTAAAGCAAAGCTGTTTTATATTTGTAAAAAAAAGGACATTAATGCTATATTGGTACATAGGGGAGCTGTAATTTAGAAAAAAAAAGTGAACAAAAGTGAACTTAGCCTTTAAGCCCTGCATGTGCTTCTCCTGCACCTCTTGGTGTTCTGTCTTCATGTGCCCCTGACCTGCGTTCCTGTGTTCCTGTGTTCCTGCATCCTGTTTCTGGACCCTTACCCAACCCTACAGTCTAATCCCTTCTTGCCTACAGCTGGATCCCTTTCTGCCTACTCACTCCATTTCCCGTTTCCCTCTCCCTGTCCTGTCTTTCCCCAGCTCCCTCTGTTTGATCTCGCATATATGACCATGGCTCTGTTACGACTTTGCTTCGCATTCCCAGGTTTTCTGTATATACTTGGTTTGGGCAGTTGTTCATTGTGTGTCACTGTTTGGTTCTTTGGTTTGATTTACACAGTTTTGGTATATTGGAGGTGCGATTACATTTATGTTTTTCACTTATTTTGTAAATAAATTATATTAGGTTACACTTTCCTTGTGCCTGATATTCTCTGTAGCAGTCCACACATTTCTGGTCACACCTGTTACTGACATAACAGCAAAGCTAGTCCTGACCAGACGTGGTTGCATAGGGAAGCCATCTGGGCTCTGCTGTTTGTTGCAAGATGCATCCTGAGGAGATTATATACTTCACCCTTCTAGTGACAGAGGAAAAGGAATATTGTTGCCAGATATTGAAGGAGTGGGCCAGAAATCAACTGTTAGAATGCATGTGTCCCAAATATTCCCAAGATGATCAGGGCAGGATGTTGTTTGGTGATGTTCAGCCATTGATTCAAGTTTGTGTGGAAGTTTGCTTTGTCCAGTATTCCTAAAGGCAGTGATGACTTTTTCTCCCTCCTTCAGTATGGCTCATGTAGAATCACTGGTATGGTTATTGGAAGGTGTTCCCAACAGGTGCTAGTGGATTGTATTAACACAATGCAGTCTCTTGTCAGACAAGCAGAGTGTAAACTGAATTTTGTTCAACCATTACTACAAGCATGGTCAGATATATTGCACTTAGCCTCAGTCAGCTTGCTACCAACTATATGTTGGTACCCTGTTTCTACTCGCTGCACCTACCCTGCCTTTATCCCATTGAAGATTACCTCTTCTCTGCTGCCTGCGGCAATCCTTCAGGAATCCTACTTAGCAACTGCTCCCTCTTTTTCATGATCCCCAGTTCTTCTCTTCCATCAACTGCATCCCATGCTCACAGCCCTGCATTCACATGCAGAACTTCCGTGGCTAAACCCAAAAAGAAACAAAATTTTTTTCCAACTCACACAATCCTGCCACTATCCATTCCTGCCTCCACACCTGCCAATCTGCTCTAGTCTGCCTCCATGCCCGATGATCTGCACCAGTTTGCCTCCATGCCAGCAGATCTGCTCCAGTCTGCCTCCACGCCAGCCAATCTGCTCCAGTTTGTCTCCATGCCAGCCGATCTGCCCCAGCCTGCCTCCATGCCAGCTGATCTGCTCCAGTCTGCTTACACGCCAGCTGATCTGCTCAAGTCTGCTTCCACACCAGCTGATCTGCTCCAGTCTACCTCCACACCAGCTGATCTGCTCCAGTCTGGCTCTATGCTTACCAATGGGGTTAGGCCTGCCTATGATGGTCCTGAACCTGATGACCCACCTGACCTTGCTGGTTCTCTGCCTTCTGTCTAGCTTGATGATCTGGTTCCTGATGCCTAGCTTGATGATCTGGTTCCTGCTGCCCAGACTGATGATCTGGTTCCTGCTCCCCAGCCTGATGGTCCTCTGCCTGCTGCCCAGCTTGATGGCCCTCTGCCCACTGCTCAGCCTGATGGTCCTCTGCCTGCTGCCCAGTCTGGTGGTCTTCTGCCTACTGCCCAACCTGGTGGTCCTCTGCCTGCTGTCCAGCCTGGTGGCCCTCTGCTTGCTGTCCAGCCTGGTGGTCATCTGCCTGCTGCCAAGCTTGATGGTCCTGTTCCTGCTGCCAAGCCTGATGATCTTGTTCCTGCTGCCCAGCCTGATGATCCTCTTCCTGATGCCCAGCCTGATGATCTGGGTCCTGATGTCCAGCCTGATGAGCTGGGTCCTGATGTTTAGCCTGATGATTCAGTTCCTGATGCCCAGCCTGTTGGTCCCATTCCTGATGCCCAGCCTTGTAGTCCCATTCCTGCTGCCCAGCCTGATGATCCTGTTCCTGCTGCCCAGCTTTAAGATCCTCTTCCTAATGCCCAGCCTGATGATCTGGTTCCAGATGCCCAGCCTGGTGTTCCTCTACCTTCTGCCCAGCCTGATGGTCCTATTCCTGCCACCAAGCCTGATGGTCCTGTTCCTGCTGCCCAGCCTGATGGTCCTGTTCTGCCAGCTGATCTGCTCCAGTCTACCTCCACACCAGCTGATCTGCTCCAGTCTGCCTCCACACCAGCCGATCTGCTCCAGTCTACCTCCACACCAGCCAATCTGTTCTAGTCTGCCTCTATGTTTACCAATGGGGTTAGGCCTGCCTATGACGGTCCTGAACCTGATGACCCACCTGACCTTGCTGGTCCTCTGCCTACTGTCTAGCTAGATGATCCAGTTTCTGATGCCTAGCTTGATGATCTGGTTCCTGCTGCCCAGACTGATGATCTGGTTCCTGCTCCCCAGCCTGATGGTCCTCTGCCTGCTGCCCAGCTTGATGGCCCTCTGCCCACTGCTCAGCCTGATGGTCCTCTGCCTGCTGCCCAGTCTGGTGGTCTTCTGCCTACTGCCCAACCTGGTGGTCCTCTGCCTGCTGTCCAGCCTGGTGGCCCTCTGCTTGCTGTCCAGCCTGGTGGTCATCTGCCTGCTGCCAAGCTTGATGGTCCTGTTCCTGCTGCCAAGCCTGATGATCTTGTTCCTGCTGCCCAGCCTGATGATCCTCTTCCTGATGCCCAGCCTGATGATCTGGGTCCTGATGTCCAGCCTGATGAGCTGGGTCCTGATGTTTAGCCTGATGATTCAGTTCCTGATGCCCAGCCTGTTGGTCCCATTCCTGATGCCCAGCCTTGTAGTCCCATTCCTGCTGCCCAGCCTGATGATCCTGTTCCTGCTGCCCAGCTTTAAGATCCTCTTCCTAATGCCCAGCCTGATGATCTGGTTCCAGATGCCCAGCCTGGTGTTCCTCTACCTTCTGCCCAGCCTGATGGTCCTATTCCTGCCACCAAGCCTGATGGTCCTGTTCCTGCTGCCCAGCCTGATGGTCCTGTTCTGCCAGCTGATCTGCTCCAGTCTACCTCCACACCAGCTGATCTGCTCCAGTCTGCCTCCACACCAGCCGATCTGCTCCAGTCTACCTCCACACCAGCCAATCTGTTCTAGTCTGCCTCTATGTTTACCAATGGGGTTAGGCCTGCCTATGACAGTCCTGAACCTGATGACCCACCTGACCTTGCTGGTCCTCTGCCTACTGTCTAGCTAGATGATCCAGTTTCTGATGCCTAGCTTGATGATCCGGTTCCTGCTTCCCAGACTGATGATCTGGTTCCTGCTCCCCAGCCTGATGGTCCTCTGCCTGCTGTCCAGTTTGATTGTCCTCTGCCTGCTGCCCAGCTTGACGGTCTTCTGCCCACTGCTCAGCTTGATGGTCCTCTGCCCGCTGCTCAGCCTGATGGTCCTCTGCCTGCTGCCCAGCCTGGTGGTCTTCTGCCTACTGCCCAACCTGGTGGTCTTCTGCCTGCTGTCCAGCCTGGTGGCCCTCTGCTTGCTGTCCAGCCTGGTGGTCCTCTGCCTGCTGCCAAGCTTGATGGTCCTGTTCCTGCTGCCAAGCCTGATGGTCCTTTTTCTGCTGCCCAGCCTGATGATTCTGTTCCTGCTGCCCAGCTTTATGATCCTCTTCCTGATGCCCAGCCTGATGATCTGGGTCCTGATGTCCAGCCTGATGAGCCAGGTCCTGATGTTTAGCCTGATGATTCAGTTCCTGATGCCCAGCCTGTTGGTCCCATCCTGATGCCCAGCTTTGTGGTCCCATCCCTGCTGCTCAGCCTGATGATCCTGTTCCTGCTGCCCAGCTGTAAGATCCTCTTCCTAATGCCCAGCCTGATGATCCCGTCCCAGATGCCCAGTCTGGTGTTCCTCTACCTTCTGCCCAGCCTGATGGTCCTGTTCCTGCCACCAAGCCTGATGGTTCTGTTCCTGGTGCCCAGCCTGATGGTCCTGTTCCGCCAGCTGATCTGCTCCAGTCTGCTTCCACGCCAGCTGATCTGCTCAAGTCTGCTTCCACACCAGCTGATCTGCTCCAGTCTACCTCCACACCAGCCGATCTGCTCCAGTCTGCCTCCACACCAGCCGATCTGCTCCAGTCTACCTCCACACCAGCCAATCTGTTCAAGTCTGCCTCTATGTTTACCAATGGGGTTAGGACTGCCTATGATGGTCCTGAACCTGATGACCCACCTGACCTTGCTGGTCCTCTGCCTACTGTCTAGCTTGATGATCCGGTTCCTGATGCCTAGCTTAATGATCCTGTTCCTGCTGCCCAGACTGATGATCTGGTTCCTGCTCCCCAGCGTGATGGTCCTCTGCCTGCTGCCCAGCTTGATTGTCCTCTGCCTGCTGCCCAGCTTGATGGTCCTCTGCCCACTGCTCAGCCTGATGGTCCTCTGCCCGCTGCTCAGCCTGGTGGTCCTCTGCCCACTGCCCAGCCTGGTGGTTTTCTGCCTACTGCCCAACCTGGTGGTCTTCTGCCTGCTGTCCAGCCTGGTGGCCCTCTGCTTGCTGTCCAGCCTGGTGGTCCTCTGCCTGCTGCCAAGCTTGATGGTCCTGTTCCTGCTGCCAAGCCTGATGATCCTGTTCCTGCTGCCCAGCCTGATGATTCTGTTCCTGCTGCCCAGCTTTATGATCCTCTTCCTGATGCCCAGCCTGATGATCTGGGTCCTGATGTCCAGCCTGATGAGCCGGGTCCTGATGTTCAGCCTGATGATCTGGGTCCTGATGTCCAGCCTGATGAGCTGGGTCCTGATGTTCAGCCTGATGATTCAGTTCCTGATGCCCAGCCTGTTGGTCCCGTTCCTGATACCCAGCCTTGTGGTCCCATTCCTGCTGCCCAGCCTGATGATCCTGTTCCTGCTGCCCAGCTTTAAGATCCTCTTCCTAATGCCCAGCCTGATGATCCGGTTCCAGATGCCCAGCCTGGTGTTCCTCTACCTTCTGCCCAGCCTGATGGTCCTGTTCCTGCCACCAAGCCTGATGGTCCTGTTCCTGCTGCCCAGCCTGATGGTCCTGTTCCTGCTGCCCAGCCTGATGGTCCTGTTCCTGCTGCCCAGCCTGATGATCCTGTTCCTGCTGCCCAGCCTGATGATCCTCTTCCTGCTGCCCAGCCTGATGATCCTCTTCCTGCTGCCCAGCCTGATGATCCTCTTCCTGATGCTCAGCCTGGTGTTCCTCTACCTTCTGCCCAGCCTGATGGTCCTGTTCCTGCCACCAAGCCTGATGGTCCTGTTCCTGCCACCAAGCCTGATGGTCCTGTTCCTGCTGCCCAGCCTGATGATCCTGTTCCTGCTGCCCAGCCTGACAATCCTCTTCCTGATGCTCAGCCTGGTGGTCCCGTTCCTGATGCCCAGCCTTGTGGTCCCATTCCTGATGCCTGGCCTGGTGGTCCCATGCCTGATGCCCAGCCAAAGGGTCCAGTGCCTGATGCACAGACAAAGGGTCTGGTGCCTGATGCTCAGCCAAAGGGTCCGGTGCCTGATGCCCAGCTGAAGAGTCCAGTGCTCGATGTCTAGCCCACCTCTGATGATCCTCAGACCGATGACCATCCTGATCCTAATTATCCTGATCTTAATTATCCTCTACCAATCACCCAGCTGTATTCTACTGACTCTGTGCCTACTGCCCAGCTAGTTTTTATTGACTCTATGTCTGCTGCTTAGCTGGATTGTTGTACAAAGGCTAAATGTCCACCTGCTAATGGGTTTGAAAGCTCTGAGTCTTCATGTGCCTTATATGGGTTACCTGCTTGGCCTGAGATTTATTTGATGGTTGCCTCAGTTGAGTTCCTCTGGCAGTGTGTTGCTCCTATGGTGCCAAAGCCTGGTCTTTCGGACATGCTCTTGGTAACTGGTAGCTGCTATTGCCCTCATGGCCCTGGTTGTAGTGAGCTCCTGGGGAATGGCAAAGTACTATCTTTGCCTTGTCATGATCTAGATATGATTTACCCAACTCTGCAGCCGGATCCTTTTCTGCCTACTCCCTCCATCTTCTGTTTCCCTCTCCCTGTCCTGTCTTTTCCCAGGTCCCGCTGTTTGATATCCCGTGTATGACCCTGGCTCTCTTATGACTACGCTTTGCAGTCCCTATTTTCTGTATCTACTTGGTTTGGGCAGTTGTTCATTGTGTGTCACTATTTGTTTGGTTCTTTGGTTTAATTTACACAGTTTTGGTATATAGGAGGTGCATTTACATTTATGTTATTCACTTTTTTTGTAAATACATTTTATAATTTTACATATAACTTGTGCCTGGTATTCTTTGTGGCAGTCCACACATACCTCTTCCTGACAGTGAACCTCCCCCTCTTCTCCCTGAGCACTGAGTATAGTGTCACTATAGTGACATTGTGCCGCTATGAATTTTGATCAGAGACACTGTCTGCTGCACTGATGACACTGTATATATGGGAGGCCATATACAGTTGTGTGAAAAAGTATTTGCCCCCTTTCTGACTTTTTTATTTTTTTGCATATTTGTCACACTTAAATGACTCAGATCATTAAACAAATTTTATTATCACACAAAGATATCCTGAGTAAATACAAAATGCAATTTTTAAATCATGGTTTTATTTATAAAGGCAAATAAGCTGTCCAAACCTGACTGGCTTTATATGAAAATGTAATTTCCCCCTAAACCTAGTAACTGGTTGTGCCACGCTTGGCGGCAACAACTGCAATCAAGTGTTTGCGATAACTGGCAATGAGTTTTTCACATTGCTGTGGAGCAATTTTGGCCCACTCTTCTTTACAGAATTGTTTTAATTCAGCCACATTGGAGGGATTTCCAGCATGAACAGCCTGTGTAAGGTCATGATACAGCATCTCAATTGGATTTAAGTCCAGACTTTGACTAGGCCACTCCAAAACCTAAATTTTGCTTTGTTTGAACCATTTGGAGGTGGACTTTCTGTTGTGTTTGGGATCAATGTCCTGCTGCATAACCCAAGTGCACTTGAACTTGAGGTCACAAACTGATGGCCGGACATTCTCCTTTAGGATTTTCTGGTAGAGCTCAGAATTCATGGTTCCATCAATTATGGTAAGTTGTCCAGGTCCTGAATCTACAAAGCAGCCCCAAACCATTGTGCTATCAATACCATGTCTGACTGTTGGCATGATGTTCTTGTTATGAAATGCTGTATTAGATTTTTGCCAGATGTAATGGGACGCACACCTTCCAAAAAGTAAAATTTTTGTCTTATCAGTCTACAGAATATTTGCCTAAAAGTCTTGGGAATAATCAAGATGTTTTTGGGTAAATGTGAGATGAGCCTTTGTGTCCTTTTTGGTCAGCAGTGGCTTTGGCCTTGGAACTCTCCCATGGATGCCATTTTTGCCCAGTCTCTTTTTTATTGTTGAATCATGAACACTGATCTTACCTAAGGCAAGTGAGGCCTGCAGTTCTTTAGATGTTGTTCTGGATTCTTTTATGACCTCCTGGATGAGTCGCCATCATGCTCTTGGAGTAATTTTTGATGGCCAGCCACTTCTGGGAAGGTTCACCACTGTTCCAAGTTATGTCCATTTGTGGATAATGGCTCTCTCTGTGGTTCACTGGAGTTCCAAAGCCTTTGGAACCCTTCCTAGACTGATAGATGTATATTTCTTTTTTTCTAATTAGGGATGATCCAAACAACCCCCGTTTCGGTTCGCAGCAGAACATGAAATCAGGCAAAAAATTTGTGCGAACACGTGAACACCATTAAAGTCTATGGGACGCAAACATAAAAAATCAAAAGCGCTCATTTTAAAGGCTTATATGCAAGTTATTGCCATGAAAAGTGTTTTGGGACCCGGGTCCTGCCCCAGGGGACATGTATCAATGCAAAAAAAAGTTTTATAAAAACGGCTGTTTTTTTTGGGAGCAGTGATTTTAATAATGCTTAAAGTGAAACAATAAAAGTGAAATATTCCTTTAAATTTTGTGCCTGGGGGTGACTATAGTATGCCTTTAAAGTGGCGCATTTTTCGCGCGTTTAGAACAGTCCCTGCACAAAATTACATTTCTAAAGGAATAAAAGTCATTTAAAACTGCTTGCGGCTGTAATGTATTGTTGCCCCCCCCAGCCCAATACCGAGCCCTTTGGGTCTGGTATGGATATTAAGGGTTATTAAAGGGTTATTAAAGATATTAAGGGATATTAAAGGCTTCTTCAATCCATACTACAAAATGTATGCATCCAAGCTTGCCCCGTACTTAACACGTTTCATTAATGCCTTGAGGAAAGGGACCGCATTGAACAGCTCACTTAACTCGGCATTTATCACAGTAATCCCTAAACCAGGGAAAGAACAGGGAGAGGTTAGCAACTATAGACCCATCTTACTGATCAATAATGATCTGAAGATCCTAACTAAGGTGCTGGCAAACAGGGTTTCCTCATTTATAAGCCTATATATATATATATATATATATATATATATATATATATATATATATACATAAGGACCAAGTAGGTTTTATTTCGGGCAGACAAGGTCCGGACCAGATCAGACGGGCAATAGATATTATTTTGATGTTGAGACTGGGCTGGGATGGTGGGCAACCTCAGGAGGCACTGTTATTATCTATAGACTTACAAAAAGCCTTTGACTCCGTCTCCTGGCCCTACTTATTCAATATCTTACAATGATGGGGATTCTGACAGAGCTTCACAAACATTCCTAAAGCATTATACTCGGCCCCTGAAGCTCGAATAAGACTCCAGGGTTATTACTCAGAGCCATTTCTTATCTCCAAAGGTACAAGACAAGGTTGCCCACTATCCCCCCGATCTTCGGTATAGCGATCGAAACATTAGCTATTGCAATCAGAAATCAATTCCCATGTTTATAACAGTGCCACAGCAAAATTACATTTCTAAAGGAAAAAATGTAATTTAAAATTGCTTGCAGCTGTAATGTATTGTCGGATCCTGGCAATATAGATAAAAATACCATAAATACCAAAAAAAAAATGGCGTGGATGTCCCCCCCAAAATCCATACCAGGCCCTTCAGGTCTGGTATGGATATTCAGGGGAACCCTTAATTTTTTTTTAAATGGCATGGGGGTCCCCTAAGCCTCCAGACACTATATACTCTGAACAGCAGTATATATATACGATATGGCCTGCCCTATATACTCTGCATAAAATTAGGCCTTAGGTGTTGGTGGTACCAGAACACTGTAACCTCTCGAAGTTACTCTTGTTTGGCGTAGGTATGGGCCCTGCTGTGAAATATTATATCAAGGATTGTAATTACATGCCCCTGTTAAACAGAGGCAGAAAAATTGGGCCTTGGGTGGTGGTGGTGCCACAACAATGTAACCCCTCACAGATACTCTTGTTGGGCACAGGAACTGGCCCTGCTGTGAAATATTAGATCAAAAATTGTAATTACATGCCCCTGTTAATCAGGGGCAGAAAAATTGGGCCTTGGGTGGTGGTGGTGCCACAACACTGTAACCTCTCACAGATACTCTTGTTGGGCGCAGGAATGGGCCCTGCTGTGAAATAATAGATCAAAAATTGTAATTACATGCCCCTGTTAAACAGGGGCAGAAAAATTGGGCCTTGGGTGGTGGTGGTGCCCTAAACCAAAAATATTGTTGGAAGCTAGCATCACCAAGATTTAGGAGGAATAGGATAGTCAGCATAGGCAGTCTTCAAGTGATCCCACATCCATAGCAAATTCAATTAGTAACATCAGCATCAGGTGCTTGATTGCTGCTGATCCAGGACTGATTATTTTTTTTGAATGTGAGCCTATCAACGGAGTCTGTGGACAGGCGCACTCTGATCCGTTACAAACCCTGCAGCAGCACTGAATGTGCGTTCAGAAAGCACGCTGGATGCAGGACAGGCCAGTAGCTTAATTGCATATTGAGCAAGTTCTGGCCAGTGGTCCATCCTGAAGACCCAGTAACCCAGTGGATGCTCTGTTGGTAAGGTCTCTAAGTCTGCTCTTGCCCCTAGATATTCCTGCACCATGTAATGCAGATGCTGGCGATGTTTGCTTGAACTGATCAGACCTTGGTGCTGAGGAATGAAAAACTGCTTAAAGGCATCGGTCAGCAGACCACCTTCTCCACCGCTCTTCCTCTCACTGAACGAAGCCTCAGCAACACGTTGTCGAGCATCAGGAAATTGTAACCTCCCAGGGTCTGGAAATGCTTTGCATAAACCTTTCTTCAAGACCTCCTGAAAATGTTTTATCCTCTGCTCCCTCTGCGAAGGCAGGATGAGTTCTGCAACCTTACCCTTGCAACGTGGATCAAGAAGTGTTGCCAGCCAGTAATGATCCCTCTCCTTGATACCACAAATCCTAGGGTCCTTTCGCAGGCTTTGCAGAATCAGGGAGGCCATACAGCATGAGTTTGCAGTGGCATTCAATTCTGAGCCCTCTGGGTCACTAAGGATCACATGATCCGTAACTACCTCCTCCCAGTCACTTACAACTCCTTGGGTTTCTGGGGACTGAAAACCATCCCTTGAAGACTGCTGCTGAGTGTTATCCTCTACATCCATGCTGACACAATCCTTCTCCTCCTCTTCTTCTTGTGTGTTTGGCGGGCCAGCAGGAATGCTATCTGGATAAAGGGGGCCTTGAGAGGAAAGGAAGTCCTCCTCTTCCTACCACTGTTCCTCCTCAAGTGCTCTGTCCACGATTCCATAAAGCATGTGCTCTAGCAGGAAGACTAAAGGGACAGTGTCACTGTTGCATGCATTGTCACTGCTCACCATTCTTGTGGCCTCCTCAAATGGTGACAGGACAGTGCATGCATACTTGATCAGTAGCCACTGGCATGGCAAAAAGAAGCCGGGCTCCCCTGACCCTGTCCTGGTGCCATACTCACACAGGTACTCATTGATGGCCCTCTGCTGTGTGTGCAGCAGCTGAAGCATTGCCAACGTTGAGTTCCACCAGGTGAGCATGTCACAAATGAGGCGGTTGGTGGGCAGGTTGCATTCCCTTTAAATGTCAGCCAGCCGAGCACTGGCATTGTATGACCGGCAGAAATGACCACAGACTTTTCTAGCCTGCCTCAGGAGATCCTGTAAGCCTGGGTACCTGCTCAAGAACCGCTGCACCACCAAATTCAGGTCGTGTGCCAAACATGGAACACCAAGTGTCCCAGTCGGAGGGTGATGAGAAGGTTGGTGCCATTGTTGCATACAACCATTCCTGGCTGAAACTGGTGTGGCGTCAATCACCTTTGAGCCTGCCCCTGCAGAGCTGACAGAATCTTTGCCCCAGTGTGGCTCCTGTCCCCTAGGCAGGACATTTTCCTGCTAAAATCAAGTGGTGGTGTACTGCTAGCAGTAGGCTGCAAGTACTTGGGACACCTATTGCTATACCTTCATTCCTCTCAGTGCAGGTTTTTGAGAGGACTGAAGGTATAGTAGGATTGGAGATCCTAGATGAGGAGCAAGGATAAGTCCGCCTTTTTCTTTGATGTGGGTCTTTCAAGTGCTGTTGCCAATGGACTGTAAGGCAGGTCATCATATGTCTAGTCAAGCATGTGGTGCACAAGCAGCTGCTGTTCTGGCCACGCTTGATCCACTTCAGACATAGGTTGCAAACAGCATAGGTGCAATCTGCTGCACACATGTCTAAAAAGGCCCACAACAAGGAACTTTGAAAAGTCAGCAAGGAGTCAGCAGCGCCCTGCACCTGGGGAGCTTTGCAGTGTGATGTAATAGGGTGGCTGCCCTTAAGCTGCCCCCTAAAGGACATCATGCCTCGTTGGAGTTGTGCCTCCTTCTCCTCTCTTCTCTCAGGCACCTAATTACAGTCAGTGACCTCATCATCCCCTCCCTCCTCATTACTGGAGAAAACTTGGCAGTATGCTGCAGCTGGGGGAATATGACTGCCAGTTTCTTGTCCTTCTTGGGCACCCCCTCTGTCTAGGCTCACGTTACTCCCTTCCTCAACCTGGGAACCAACATCAGAGCCTTTAAATCGCTGTGAATCCTCCAGCAGCATGTGCCTGACATTGTGGTCAAATAATTCTGGGGAATCCTCCATGCATGATGGGGCTACGGAAGGAGTGACTATAAACAAGGAGCCACTGGGATAGGCCGCTTTGGCAGCTGCGCTGGAAAGCAAACTACTCTGAGTCTAGTTGACAGAGGATGAGGAGGATGAAGATGGCTTTGTTATCCACTCCACCAACCCTTCTGCATATTGTGGCTCAATAACATGGCCAGCAGCATTAAAAAAGGACAAGCGTGCCCCATGGCCACCTGCAGAGGATGCACCATGTTCATGACCACCACTGTTGACTGTAGACACAGAGGCTTCTTGCCCTCTTTTAGTGGCCTGTGAGCATCTGCCTCTCCTTGGTGGCCTTCCGGATATGATGGAAAATATTCTACATGGTGCTCTGATTTAGCAGATAAAGTTAACTGACCCACATCCCTAAACTCAAAATTTGGCATGAATAAGAAACATTCTCTATATGGGACTTTAACGGGACATTGCTTCTCTATGGATCAAACAGTGGTTCTATAAAAGTACGATTTTATTGAAAAAGATTACAAATAGTAAGTAGTGCAATACATAGAAAATGCAGGAAGCAGATAGAGCAGTATGCAATATTGAGAATGTAGTTGCAAACAACCATATACTCTATTGTAAAGAAATAACAACAGAGATAACCCAACGCGATTCGAGTTGACGGTAGTAATTCTCTTCTTCGGGGGTAAGTGGTTACAACAGGGCGATAATACTTGTACAATTGAAAAATAAACACAAATGTGAGGACATAAACACTGTATATTGGTCATGGTATCAGCAATATCTTTACAAAATTGCTTGGTTTTCTATTTCACAACTGACCATACAATTTGCATAGACATTCAAAGATCTTGCATCCGATTTAAAATGGAGAAATGGGAGATGCTGCAGCCTCAAGAACGACCAATTTGGGTCCAAAGCAGGATGAGTGCACTCAAGATGAACAACCCATGTGGCCTGAAAAACGATCACTTCACAAAGGGCGCTCAAATGCAGCCCCCAATCAAGACCCACTTATGGCCTTAGAGCGACCAATATCGCTGAGGGCAAAGAAAAAAATAGAAAAATATACTGATTTGAAATAGATACCACAGGGCTAAAGGATGTTTAGTTCATTTGGGCAGGATTGCATGTGAAACTAACCAAATGCATACATACCCAGCCTATTCAAGTGCAATATGTATACAGGGGGGATCTATTTGGGTACAGCGAAAAAACCCCAAACTCCCAAGGCAGAGAGGAATATGTTCCCAGGAATCCAAATATACAGAACAGGATCTATAGAGAGAGCAAGGGAGACAAAACCGGGGACACTGTTATGACGCCTAGAATCAAACCTGTATGTATAGTCCATATGTAATTGAGCTCCAGCTAAACTGTGTGTGGTCTGTTGGTTCCCCCAAAAATCCCAAAAGGGAGAGAATTGGGATTTTCATGCAGCATTCCCTCTGGTGGCCAAAAACAGGTAGCACATATGGGATTTTGCCCACGAGCCTATATATATATATATATATATTGTAATAGTGAGAGTCCCTGTCGCTATAAAAATGGGGTTAAAGTGGACATAGGGTATGCACATTTGCTTGAGGCAAGGCTTCAGAGCATAAATGTGGACTGGAGAAAACTGCTTTTGCAGCTTTCTCCAGGTTTTGAGATCCACCAGCAGATTGACTGGTCAGGTGTGTGTTGGGCTATTTGTAGACACCTGACCATAGTTCTGGGCTCCACCCTCCCGAGGAGTCCAGGCAAGCAAGGGAGAAGTGTGCATGTCTGCACAGGTCTGTCAGAGTAGACAGAGGGTTCAAGCCTATGGGCTGGAAAAGGAAGCTGGAAAAGAGTGCTGAGGTACTGGGTGTACAGGAAATCTGTTATAGAGCCGAGAGGGCTGAAGCATGTGTACAGGAAATCTGTTATAGAGCCGAGAGGGCTGAAGCATGTGTACAGGAAATCTGTTATAGAGCCGAGAGGGCTGAAGCATAAGTTTGAGCAGCAGTGCTGCTAAAGAGAGCCAGGTGGCTTGGTATTTCTGATTGAACTTACATTGTTGCTGTGGAAAGCTGAAACCCCTGTGTGGGCAACACTTCTGTTATCGGACATTTTCTTTCTTTAATAAAAGTGGGCCTACAAGCCCTTAAAACTGCGTATCTGGCGTGGACTCGGCTCACTGGTAAGCTCTACCTTTAAGCTAAATCAACCCCCGATGTTACAAGTGGTTGTTGGATGCAGGCAGAAGACGGTGGAATCCGGGTCCTTGCTCCACAGTGAGTTCAAGTCAGGAACTATTGGCTGTGTGTGGAAGTGCAGCCAGGCAAAAGGCATTGCGTGTTGCAGGTGGTGTACCTGTGAATGAAAAGTCAAACTTATTTTTTTTTTTTCCTGCTATGAACTGTGTTTGTGTGCATGAGACAGCACAATCTGTGTGTGCACTGTGCAGGTGAGGAAATCTTGCATGAAGTGAAAAGCAACTTGCTTTAAAGTAACAGTGCTTCATTTTTTTTTGCTGGAAAGCGCAAAAGTGTGGTGGAAGTGAGCTCAGCGTGGCCTGAGAAGATGTCGCCACCTAGGAGGGCCAGTCCAGAAGGCCTAGTGATGTGCGATGCAGTAAATGAATGGTTCAAGCGGAATCGCAAAGAGTGGGCCGCAGTGCAAGGGGCTGAGATTGTGGCCTCTGACTATGTGCAACCCATGCTACCTACAGAGGAGGTTGGGGAATTCCTGAAAAAATTTGAAAAAGTTGCTGTAAGGAGAAAATGGCCTAGGGATCGGTGGCCAAAATTGCTGCAACCCTTGTTACGGATAGAGTTCCGGTCGGTTTACCATTTAATGGATTGGGAACAGGATGACTACTGCAAGTTTAAAGAGGAAATTCTTCTTAGAGGAGTGTTCCAGCGTATCATGGGCCACCAGCAATGCTCCAGGATGGGAGAGGTGTCACCGGAAGACCAAGGTTTTGGAAATGCAGAGAAACGCAAAGTTTCGTGTCATGGCCGCTTAGGGAAAGTGGTCAGCCCAGAAAGGAGGGTGCAACAGTCTACATCCTGCATGAGGTATAGCCAACCAGTTTTGGAGTGCAAGTCTGCTGTTACCCCTAGCAACAGGAATCTTGTGTTGCCTACAGGGGGCATCAGTGGGTCTAGAAAGGCTGCAGTGTTGCTCTGTGACCACATGGGGGTGTCAGCCTGTGGAGACACCACAGATGAAAGACATCGCACTCAAGTGAAGGCTATGACACCAGCTGCAGGAACTGGTAAGACTGTTTCAGTTTATGATGCTGAACCCGGTGAAGTGGGAGTATGTCCAGTGGGGAGATCCGCAGTACAAATGGACATAGACTTGCTGCAGTGTGCTACCCAGAGCAGTGGGGAGGCACAGCGTAAAGCCCAAGTAGCTGCAGGGCTAAAGACTGGAAAGGACATGGGGACTCTGCAAGTGCCTGCTATAATCCAGCAGATGGCTGGAAAAATTGAGCTAGGGGTGACCAAAACAGTGTTGGTGCCATGTTCCCTAGTTACAGGTGCTGCAGGGTTGCCCAGGGAAACTTCCAAGGAGCTCGCAGTGACGGAGCAGAGAGTTTCCCAGGTCAGCTATGGAGCTGCCCAAATAGGTAAGAGTGCCCCTTTACCGAGAGCAGGCACTGTGAAGAGTCACTCAGAGGTTATGGTGGCTCATAGACAACCCATAAAAACGGCAGTTGTGTCTACATGCAATGAAAAGGCTAATGATTGTTTTGACAAAAGTGTTACTATGGGTAAAAGTGATGTGAATTGTAATGACATTGAAACATGTATTTCTTGTAATGTCATATCTGAGAGTGAGGTTGGTAATGTGTTCACTACCAATGATGAGAGTAGATCTCACGTGACAGGCAGAGGCATAGGATTGTCCATGGAGGTCTCAGGGGGTCTCCATGTGATGAAGCCAGAGTCTGTCCAGGATGGTTCTGGTCCTACTCTGGTGGAACAAGGTTGGACTGAGTCACACAGTGAGTGTGTGTGGGCACAACCTGACAACCCTAAGTGTAGCCCAGTTGGCAAGGGGTTAATTCAGCCTGTAAAAGCTGAGAGTTCAAAGCTAGATGTGTTTGTAGCGCCACCAGAGCAAGGTGGTCAAAATAAGGCATTGCACATTGCCTTGGTTGAGGATGCAATTTCTCAAGTTGATGTGAGTAAAAAAATATTGTCACAATGTGAGGTAGATAGAAGTGACAAGTGTGCTGTTTTGGCTAGTGAATCCCAGGGTCCTGTGGGGCCTTCTAGAGCAGTTGATGCAGCGCTGTGGAGCACTGGTGATGGAACCACAAGGGACTGGGATGATTGGTGCAAGGAAACACTTGCAGCGCTAGACCAAGTGACAAAGACTTACGAAACAATGATGTGTAACAAAGGTGTGGACAGGATACCTGCTATGCCCATTGGAGGGGTCACAGAATGGCCGATGCTCATGGGTACGCTAGCCCCTGTAAAGACTGAGGCCCTCCAGTCTGAAGGAACGGTTCTGGGCGCAGGCATGGCAGATGGGTTGTCCACAGCCCAGCAACTAAGTAATAGCAAGTGTCAAGGTGACCATGTGACTATTGACCTGCAGAGGCTCATTGTTGAGTTGGAGGGGAAGAGGAGACATGTGGCTGACAGTGCTCCAGGGGAGCAACAGGCAGTGATGGTGAGTACCTCCAAAGAGGTGGAGGTCTCTTCCAAGGTCTCAACCTCTCAGACTACAGTGGATGAGCCCCTCCATGTCTCGGAGGAGGGAAAGGTCCCTAAAGAGGTCACAAATTTAGACTTGGAATGTATTGAAATGACAGAAACTTTACTTGAAATGCTGGAGTTGGCAAAAACACACTCACTGTACCCTTGGGTGTCCCCATCGTGGTCGGACCAGGTGGTGCTGCGTAGTACCAATGGGTGGAGCCAGGTGATACAGGCGGGGCTGAAAAACCTTGCCCAAGAGTGGAATTGGTGGAACCAATGTTTATTAACCATTTGGCACAGGATCTCTCGATTCCCGGTGAGAGTACTTCCAGTTGTTTATTGGTATGGAGGTCGCTCAGGGGAACTGTTGGAGATATCAGAGGTCTCTCCGCCTGGTGCAGTGACTGAGAACATCTTTGCTGGTGCGGTCCGAGGAGCGGCTGAGCAGTGGTCAGTAGAGGGCGCAGACACTGTCTCACCTGCTAGACCTCATGAAAAGGAAGGGCCCAGAATGGACGCGGCAGTAGTCGAGATGCTTTCTGTCACTGGCCAAGAGGTACAGGTTAAGGTACCCGGAGACACTGTAGGAGAAAGTGCTGAAGGTTGCTGTAGCAATGTAATGTGTACACCAGTTGGCATTATCGCAGTAAGGAAT
The DNA here is from genome assembly GCF_042186555.1 of Aquarana catesbeiana. NCBI lineage: Eukaryota > Metazoa > Chordata > Amphibia > Anura > Ranidae > Aquarana > Aquarana catesbeiana. The sequence goes on along the minus strand of NC_133329.1, from coordinate 222,306,798 downwards.
GATTTGTTCTTGGGTCTGTGTTTGTTAGGACAGCCGCCCATGGAGCGTTGGACAGCAGGTGAGGTGGAGCTTGGTGATAGTTCCATGGAGCATAGTCACTCGCCTGTGTGTGGTCCCTCCTCAGGACAGGTCCTAACAAACTCTGAAAAAAGCACTGGTGGTATCGGAAGTTGGAATCTCAAAATTGGTGATCTGATGATTGGTGCTGTTAATAATGACGTGGTTGCCGTAGACAACCAGAGAAAGATATTAGAACCTATAGTGAAGGTTAAAGCTGATGTCAGTGAGTTGAAAGAAAGGATCAGGGAAAGCAGAGTTTCCCCTAGAAAGATGAATAAGCCCAGGCACCCAAAAAGAAGAGGGAGAAGGTTGAGTATAGGGAAATGTAGGACCCTGTTAAGATCCAGGGTGGGACGTACCTGGAAGCGCACCCGAAAAAAAGGTTGGGCCTACGTGGCTGACAGCCAGCACAGAGGTGTCCCAACCATGACGGGTGCTGGTGTTCCTCCCTCCGGATCGAAACAAAGGGGGGGGATATGTAATAGTGAGAGTCCCTGTCGCTATAAAAATGGGGTTAAAGTGGACATAGGGTATGCACATTTGCTTGAGGCAAGGCTTCAGAGCATAAATGTGGACTGGAGAAAACTGCTTTTGCAGCTTTCTCCAGGTTTTGAGATCCACCAGCAGATTGACTGGTCAGGTGTGTGTTGGGCTATTTGTAGACACCTGACCATAGTTCTGGGCTCCACCCTCCCGAGGAGTCCAGGCAAGCAAGGGAGAAGTGTGCATGTCTGCACAGGTCTGTCAGAGTAGACAGAGGGTTCAAGCCTATGGGCTGGAAAAGGAAGCTGGAAAAGAGTGCTGAGGTACTGGGTGTACAGGAAATCTGTTATAGAGCCGAGAGGGCTGAAGCATGTGTACAGGAAATCTGTTATAGAGCCGAGAGGGCTGAAGCATGTGTACAGGAAATCTGTTATAGAGCCGAGAGGGCTGAAGCATAAGTTTGAGCAGCAGTGCTGCTAAAGAGAGCCAGGTGGCTTGGTATTTCTGATTGAACTTACATTGTTGCTGTGGAAAGCTGAAACCCCTGTGTGGGCAACACTTCTGTTATCTGACATTTTCTTTCTTTAATAAAAGTGGGCCTACAAGCCCTTAAAACTGCGTATCTGGCGTGGACTCGGCTCACTGGTAAGCTCTACCTTTAAGCTAAATCAACCCCCGATGTTACTATATATATATATATATATATATATATATATATATATATATATATATACACACTGCCTACACTATCTGAATATCGAGTAAACACTGAATATATAGTCTATGCTAAATGCAGAGTGTGTATATATATATATATATATATATATATATATATATATATACTAGACTGACTGTATATATATCAAATACACTGCCACTAACTGAATAACCTGCTTGCTTAATCTAACTCAAGCTATGTCTCTGTCCAGTTAGATTGTATTGTTGTAGTATTGTTGTCCACGCCAACAACACTATGCATGGCCGCTCTGTTAGCAGCCTTATATAGTGTGGGGCATGGACTTAGTCCCCCTGAGCCATGATTGGCCAAGGGCACCCTGCGCGCTGGGATTGGCCAAAGCATACAGGTCAGATGCATGCTTCAGCCAATCATCATACAAAAATGCACTGCGATCACGCAATGCATTATGGGGTATTCCGCTGTGGTTAAATTTCCCCACGCCCCATAATGTTCGCTGTTCTGCAAACGGGCGAACACCGATGTTCAAGTCAAACTTTTGTTCAACCCAAACATCGAATTCATCCCTATTTCTAATCTGTTCTTGAATTTAGATTGTGGCATGATGTGTGGTTTTTTGTGATCTGTTAGTGTGCTTGACTTTGTCAGACAGCTACTATTTATGTGATTTCTTGATTCAACAGGTCTGGCAGTAATCAGGCCTGGGTGTGGCAAGTGAAATTTAACTCAGCTTTCCAAAAAATTGTGGTTAATCACAGTTCATTAATGATTCAGCATTGGAGGGGGGAATTACTTTTTCACATAGGGCCAGGCAGGTTTGAACAGCTTTTTTCCCTTAATAAATGAAATAATAATTTAAAAACTGCATCTGCATCTTGGATTTACTTGGGTTATCTTTGTGTAATATTAAAATTTGTTTGATGATCTGAATCATTTAAGTGTGATAAATATGCAAAAAAAATAAAAATCTGTAAGGGGCAAACAATTTTTCTCTTGCCATTGTCTCTGATCATCCCCATACAGCACAATATCACCATAGTGACACTGCACTGTTCTGGTTACAGTATGCAATATTCAATCTATCTATCTACAGTATATATATATTTGAGGTGTCATTTTAAATATGTTTATGCTGTGTGCTAGAAAAAATGTATTAATTGACAACTTTGTGTAAAAAAATGCATTTTCATTTTCTTTCCTGCATTTTCCAAAAACTTGTGCTAAGCAAATTACATTTTCAAAAGACTCACTATGCCTTTCAGAAAATATCTTGGTGTGTTTGCTTTCCAAGATATGATCATTTTGTTGGTATTTCTCCTGTCCTGCCACGTCAAGTCCTCTAGAAGTATGATAGGCAGTCAGGAAATTAGACACGTAATTTATTCTCTTTAAAAGGCTCTTGAAAGATGCTCCTTGGATTTTGGGCCCCTCTTTGAAAGTCTCACTCATGTACTTGGGAAGAGTTTCAAAATGTGTTTTGGGGTATAATTTTACACATGATCGGACATTGATCGGACATTCAGACAACAAAATCCATGGATTTTTTCCGACGGATGTCGGCTCAAACTTGTCTTGCATACACACGGTCGCACAAAGTTGTCGGAAAATCCAATCATTCTGAATGCGGTGACGTAAAACACGTACGTGGGGACTATAAACAGGGCAGTAGCCAATAGCTTTTGTCTCTTAATTTATTCTGAGCATGCGTGCACTTTGTGCGTCAAATTTGTGTACACACGATCGGTTAAATTTAACCGATCAGATTTTGTTGTCGGAAAATTTTATAGCCTGCTCTCAAACTTCAACCGTGTGTACAGGGCATTATTGTGCCTATGCTGTGTGTGAGAAATAACTTGTTAAAATAACAACTTTCTGAAAACAAAACACATATTTTATTTAATGTCTTAATTTTTATAAAAAATGTGACAAAAAAACATAACAATAACTCACCGTGCCTCTAAATACCTTGGACTATCTACTTTCCACAAAGGGGTCATTTTAGGTGTATTTGTACTGTCCTGCCATTTTAGAGCCTCAAGAAATGAGATGGGCAGTAAGTCAGGATTGATCTATTTTCACATATACAGTTTATACAATAGTTTGTAGACTCTATCACCTTCACATGGACTAAATATTATACATTGATTTGATTTTCTTTTCAAAATGTTCTTTTTGATTTTCTTTTTTAACATTATCGAAAATGTAGCAATATACATGTTGGTCAAAATTTATGAATAAAGATTATTTATTCACAATGAAGAAAAATGTTTTTTTTTTTTTTTAAATATCAGTCGTGTCATTCCTCTATATCCAGTTGCCTACCTTTGGCATGTTACAAACATCAATAAAATTTCCTCCTGTGTACACAAAGCATCTCCTGTACACCCAGGAGACTGCCTGCAGTTTCTTATCTCCCCTGCTCCTTTCCATGCAAAGCCCCATGAGACCTGGTGTCTGTAGAAAGATGAGCTCCCAATACTATGATTGGGAACGAGTCAAAAGCCTTCCTCATTGAATGTTCTCTGTGACAGCCAATCACAGTGATCATTCAGTGTAACATTAGTAAACAAAAACAAATGTAACACAGTAGCTGTCTTATCTCCTCCTATCCCTGACTGACAGCATCTGTGAGTGAGAGAGCTGCAGGTGACACAGAAGAATGTTTATTGTGTGCACAGGGAATTAGTTAACTCTTAATTAATGAGGACACGCCCTTATTTGACTAGTTAACCCATTCATTTCAGTAGATCACCCTGTATAAGCACTATTTAAAGTGATTGTAAAGTCAGAAGTTATTTTATCTTAATGAATTCTATGCATTAAGATAAAATGAGGTTTGGGTGCAGCAGCTGCCCCAGCACCCCCTAATACTTACCTGAGCCCCATCTCTTTCCAGTGATGTCCACAAATGCCTCGGCCGCCCAGGACCCTCCTTACGATTGGCTGAGACACAGCAGAGGCACCATTGGCTCCTGCTGCTGTCAATCAAAGTCAGTTAGCCAATCAGAACAGAGGGGTGGGGCCGAACTGGGACTCCGTGTCTCAATGGACACAGGGAGCTGTGATTCGGCTCACGTTCCCTCATAGCAAGCTGCTTGCTGTGTGGGAACTCAACAGGAGGGAGAGGCCAGCAGAGTTGAAGAGAGGCCCAAGAAGAGGAAAATCTGGGCCGCCCCGGGCAAATCCACTGCACAGGGCAGGTAAGCATAACATGTTTGTTATTTTTAGAGAAACAAAAACAAGACTTTAGAATCACTTTAACAGTTTCATCTCCTGTTCCGTGTTTCTATTTTAAATCATTTGTTGGAAAAAACTATTATAAAGCACATATACACTGTTATCTTTAAGGGTTTACTGTTAAAAAATACATGGTTTAGGGCATATCTGTTTTATTTTTAAATCAATAAGAATTTTAAATTACTGATGCATTATGAGAACTATAAATATTTGCAAGGAAAAAAAAAAGTTATTTATTTTGTAAATAACTTTAACATGCTTTGCACCAAAAAGAATAATTTTAATGTTGCAGTAAGTAAAACGAGCAGCAAAATAAAATGTATATGTTTTCCCCACAGTAATGGTACTTCAAAATATTACTAATGAAACTTGAAAAAAACATAATTTTTTTCAAATTTTTATTCATTTTCCCCTTACAATGCAAATAAATAAAAAACAATTCAGAGGACCTTTAAATCAAAAGAAAGCCCTGTTTGTCCCCCCCCCCCCCAAAAAAAAAAACAATATATGTGTCAATTCTATATCAAAAGTAATTACAAAGTTATAGACTCATAGCCGAAATGTGAAAATATGGTCTGGTCCATAAGGGGTAAACAGGTGTGAGAGCTGAAGTGGATATAGTAAAAAAAAAAAAAAAAACTGTGTTGATTGAATTTTTAAAAATTCAGTCAAAGTGTATTTTTTTACAGGAAGTCAGAATTTTTGTACAAACAACATAAACAATAACAAAGCATTTGCTTTGCTGAGTGCGCATGCAGAGACCAGCCTGATGACAGCTCACTAGACCGGCATTTTAATATATAAAATTATATATATATCTTCTTGGTCTGATCATGATGCAACTTTAACTTGTCTTAATTCCCTTTATACCAAACCCAAAGAATTTAGATGTTTATTAAATGACTCTCTTTTGAATAAACCTGATGTCCTCTCTGTAATCAAAGCTTTGCTAGAAGAATATTTTACTATCAAAATGTCCCGTGATATATCTCACAGCACATTATGGAGCACACACAAGATGGCAAAACATGGTCACTTTAGAGTCGGTTCACACTGAGGCAGCGCGACTTGCAGCACGACTGCCTCAGACGACTTGAACACGACTGCAGCGGCAACTTGCAAAACGACTTCTACGACTTCTACTTCCAAAGTAGTACAGGAACCTTTTTCTAAGTCGGAGCGACTTGCATCGCTCCGATTAGAACGGTTCCATTGTACAGAACGGGACGCTACATTTCAGGCGGCTAAGTCGCCTAACAAGTCGTCCTAGTGTGAACCGTCTCTAATCCAGATTGCTAGTCTAATTAAAAGACAACGTACTAAAAAAAAAAACATACTAGAGAAAGAATTTTATAATCTAAGTGAACAACATAAAAAAATCCCTCTGAATCCTTACTTGATAGTTACTTGATATGTCATTTACTGGCCCCTTCCATTCCTGAACACAGTGTGCGATCGGTACCTGTCACTTCTGTGTCAATTCGTCACTGAAGCATAGTAAACGGATTCAGTTTTTGAATGAGCAGGAAGCCTCAAAACACTTTCTATTTATTCATCTGTGCAGCTGAGGCTACCGAGAAAAGCACTGATAAATCTATTTCCTGTCACTTTTAGCTGGGGGTAGGGGACCCTGTCAGGTAGGCTGTATGGGGCCCTGTGATTTCTATCAGCACCATGGCTGTTGTAATCAATTTAAAATGCCAGTTACTATGCTTTTATTTAATAAATTTAATTTGAAAACTACACAATGAGGATTTGCTTTCTTGTAAACCATATCACTCACTGGAAGAGAGGAGACTGGATAACGCTAGCGAGTGTGAACAGACCCATAAACCACCGCATTGCTGATTGGAAGAAGAGATATGATATAGCCACCCTTTGAGAGGAATTGCTTACACCCTAAATGCTTTTAGACCTTCTGGTCTGGGGAATGAGGTGTGGATTGAGATGCAAGGGAGAGTGATCATATCACTGAGGAATTTGATGAAATTTGCACAACGGATATCACCAGACACACTGATTTTGTCCTTTAACCACTTAAGCCCCAAAAGATTTTACCCCCTTTCTGACCAGAGCATTTTTTGAGATTCGGCACTGCGTCAATTTAGCTGACAATTGCGCGGTCGTGCGATGTTGTACCCAAACAAGATTGACGTCCTTTTTTTCCCACAAATAGAGCTTTCTTTTGGTGGTATTTGATCATCTCTGCGTTTTTTATTTTTTGCACTATAAACAAAAAATTTAATTTTTACTATAATAAATAAACCCAAAAAATATCTGAAAAAAATGTATTTCTCAGTTTAGGCCCATATGTATTCTTCTACATATTTTGGTAAAAAAAAAAATGCAATAAGCGTATATTGACTGGTTTGCGCAAAAGTTATAGCGTCTACAAAATAGGGGGTAGATTTATGGCATTTTTATTATTATTTTTTTTTATTAGTAATGGCGGTGATCTGCGATTATCTTATCGTGACTGCAACATTATGGCAGACACATAGGACACTTTTGACACTAGTTTGGGACCATTGTCATTTACACAGCGAACAGTGCTATAAAAATGCTCTGATTACTGTGTAAATGACACTGGCAGGGAAGGGGTTAAACACTAGGGGGCGATGAAGGGGTTAAGTGTGTCCTAGTGAGGTGTTACAACTCTGGGGGGATGGGCTTCCACTGACATGACAGCGATCACTGCTCCCGATGACAGGAAGCAGTAGATCCCTGCCATGTCACTAGGTAGAACGGGGAAATGCCTGCATTCACTTCTGAAAAACAGAATGTAATGTTTGTTATCAACCTCCTGACTGGGGAAGCTCTAGCCTGGGCCTCCCCTTATATAGAACAAGACAGCGCCACGCTGAATCATTTCCAGACTTTTGAGGCTGCAATGTATCAGGGTTTTGATTATCCCAACTGCTGTGTTACTGCTGAAGGAAAGCTGCATATTGCTGAGTACTGAGTACACAGCTAAATTCAAACGTTGGATCACAGACACCACTTGGAACCCAGCAGTGCAAAAAAGTCAGTACCGCCAAGGGCTTTCTGAACATGTAAAAGATGAGCTTGCCAGAGTGAAGACTCCTAATGGTCTTGAGGCCTTCATCCAACTATGTATCCGAATTGATCAAAGACTTAAAGAAAGGAGGAAGGAGAGACTGGGAATGTTTGGAAGTAATGTTGGCATGCGTTTCTCTGCTAGTCAATTTGTTCAAATGGATCCAAGAGTTTCTCCAGATTCTGACACAGCTGAACCTATGCAGGTTGATGCAATTAAGAGATACATTTCTACTCAGGAGAAAGAGAGAAGATGTTCAGAAAACCTGTGTTTATATTGTGGGGACTCTTGGGATTATGCAGTTAACTGTCCTAACAAAGTTAGGAAAACAATTGCGGTAACTGATGTGATCATGCCTGAACAAATAAACTCTGTTACCCAGTTGATCTCAACATTGATTCATGAAGAGAATACAGTCAATTCTGTACTCATTTTATCATCCCTATTAAACTCATCTCTGAGTTTACTCACTCCCACTGTAAACCCTGGACCCTAAACTTTGACTAGTTTTGCAGGGTGAACTGCTTCATCATGAAATATATCTATAACTAGACACAAGATCAAATGACAATATAGTCAAGACATATACACAATTTACAAAAATGTACAGTTGAGTAAAGGAGGGGAGAGGGAATATAGGGCTGCTTACGCTTATGTAAGCAGCCCAAGGAATTGTCACAGGGGCTGTACCAAGCCCCTGTTGTGTGGAAGACAAGCCTGTAAAGTGTCCTGCAGGTACTTGCTAAAGGCACATTTCTAGGCACCTGTGTGTCCCATGAAAGTTAGCTGCAGAGCACTTTACAGGTCGAGGGCTGCAGTGCACACATCTGATGAAACCCTGTTCCTGAAAACTTAGGAAGTGTATCTAATAAGAGAAGGATAGATTATGTGGATGGGGCATGTACATGGGATCCTGCCTGTCTATCCCCAGTGAGCCTGTTTAGGAACCACAGGGCCTTTCATGGCCTCAGGTGTGGTAAGTCAAGGTATTCCCTTGTGTGCAGTTAGCTTGCTGGTCTTTTAGTGCACTGGTTCTTCCCTTAAGTAGTTAATATCTTGGGTTCTGGGTGCAACACTTGGGGGAGGAGAATTGTTCCATATTTGAACTTGGTGTTTAGATGGACCTCTACTGAGTCTGTGCAGGTCCTTGGGCTCGACTTAGTATGGCAGCTTAAAAGCATAAGGATGCAAGGTCCTGAGGGTTAGATTACAATCCACTCACAGTGCAGGGTTGTCTTGTAGTGTATACCCTCTAAAGGACATGACACCGATATCCCAGACCACTGTTTCCTGCCTGAGTTAGAACACTCCTCAGAGTTTTTCTTAACTACTTTAGTCAGCTGAGAATAAGGATTATACCCAATCTTTGTTTGAGGAGTTGAAACAATAAAAGTGTAATATTCCTTTAAATTTAGTACCTGGGGGGGGTGTCTATAGTATGCCTGTAAAGGGGCGCATGTTGCCCGTGTTTAGAACAGTCTGACAGCAAAATGACATTTTAGGAAAAAGTCATTTAAAACTACTCGCTGCTATTAATGAATTGTCGGTCCAACAATACATATAAAAGTTCATTGATAAAAAACGGCATGGGATTTCCCCACAGGGGAACCCCGAACCAACATTTAAAAAAAAATGGCGTGGTGGTCCCCCTAAATTCCATACCAGGCCCTTCAGGTCTGGTATGGATATTAAGGGGAACCCCGCGCCAAAAATAAAAAAAATGGCGTGGGGTCCCCCCAAAAATCCATACCAGACCCTTATCCGAGCGCGCAACCTGGCAGGCCGCAGGAAAAGAGGGGGGATGAGAGAGCACCCCCCTCCTGAACTGTACCAGGCCACATGCCCTCAACATTGGGAGGGTGCTTTGGGGTCCCCTCAAAGCACCTTGTCCCCATGTTGATGGGGACAAGGGCCTCAACCCCACAACCCTTGCTCGGTGGTTGTGGGGGTCTGTGGGCAGGGGGCTTACCGGAATCTGGAAGACCCCTTTAACAAGGGGACCCCCAGATCCCGACCCCTGTGTGAAATGGTAAGGGGGTACAAAACATAACGGGTGACCCCACCCCCCTCTGACATCACAGGAAAACCCATAGGGAAGTTCCCGTCAAGTCACCGTACATCAGAGGGGGCAGGGTCACCGAGTGGCCCCGCCCTCCATTATTTAAGACGTGTCAGAAGATGAGAAGCGCCACACAGCGGGAGCCTCCCATCATGGATGCGGAGCAGCCCGAGAATGAAGAAGGAAAGAAGACGCCATGGAGGAAGATGCCGGATGAGAACACCGGAGCAAGAAGCAGAGGATAGGAGGAAGAACCAGAGGAAGAAGAAGATGGAGGAAGAAACCGAAGGAAGATAGAAGAAAGAAGATAGAAGAAAGAAGATGGAAAGAAGAAGACTTTAAATAAAGTAATTGTCAAAAACTGTCTCTTGTCATTTTTAACATTTTTGACACTTTTTTGTTAAAAGGTAGGGGTACTTTTGTACCCCCCTACCATTTCACACAGGGGGGCCAGGATCTGGGGGTCCCCTTGTTAAAGGGGGCTTCCAGATTCCGATAAGCCCCCCATTTTTGGGGGGACCCCATGCCATTTTTTTTAAATTTTGTTGCGGGGTTTCCCTTAAAATCCATACCAGACCTGAAGGGTCTGGTATGGATATTAAGGGGGACCCCCACACCATTTTTTAAAAAAAAATTGGCGTGGGGTTCCCCTTAATATCCATACCAGACCTAAAGGGCCTGGTATGGAATTTAGGGAGATCCCCCACTCCATTTTTTTTTTTAATTTTGGTTCGGGGTTCCCCTGTGGAGAAATCCCATGCCGTTTTTTTTTTTCCATAAAGATTTTATTAAGTATGATGACATACAAAAAAAGAGAACCGTAGATACAAACAATTGTAAACCTTTGTCACATGACATCATCAGCTTAAAACAGGATATCCATAGCATTTAAAGTAACACTCTGACAGTATATCATCAAGGAATATATTCTGAGATATATCAAAGTACAGGAAAATAGCATCTTAGGGCGGAAAATTCAATTGCAGTATACACTTCCCCACCGGATCTTCTCCCAATAAGACCAGAGGAGGAGATGGGTTATGGAGCCAATCATGGCAAAAATATGGTGTGTACTGATTCCCCATAGAGCATACAGTATATGCTGAGCGTCATGAGAGGTGACAGTCATCTAGGTTTTATCAGTCATGCTTGACTGTAATATATAGGGCAATAAGAAGACTGCTAATAGAAGAGACAGGAAGGAGAGAGCAGGAAAAGGAAAGACCCTGGAAGACAGGGAGAAGGAAAGGAAGACAAGAAGAATAATGCCCCGTACACACGGTCGGACTTTGTTCGGACATTCCGACAACAAAATCCTAGGATTTTTTCCGACGGATGTTGGCTCAAACTTGTTTTGCCTACACACGGTCGCACAAAGTTGTCAGAATTTCCGATCGCCAAGAACGCGGTGACGTACACCACGTACAACGAGACTAGAAAAGGCCGGTTCAGAACCAAGCGCGGCACCCTTTGGGCTCCTTTTGCTAATCTCGTGTTAGTAAAAGTTTGGTGAGAGACGATTCGCGCTTTTTCAGACTCGTGGCTTTCAGATCGTTTTCTGCCGTTCAGTTTGTGCTTGTGGGTTTGTATCTGCTCTTCAGTGCATGCAGTCAGTTCGTATCGGCATTTGCTGTGTGATCCTGCCTGCTCGTTGCTGTTTTTCAGGTCGCTCTTCACAGGCCTTGCTGTTCTTTAGTGTGTTCTGTTACTTCGTTCTGAGCAGCCGACCGTTTTCTAGCCATGTTTCGTATGCGTACTCCTCGTAGAGTTCGTGCTATGCGGGGGCTTGGTGTTGGGGTCCTGACCTTGACACAAGTCCAGTCCATGAACAGGGTGGGGAGGAGTTCATGGACCAAGAATTGGTTGCTTCAGCGTGACCAGTTCTCTCATATGCCTTTGCTCCGTGAGATCCATGAGAATAATCCTGATGATTTCAGGAACTTTCTCAGGATGACGGACCCCGTGTTTCACCGTTTGTTGGCTTCGCTGACCCCCTATATCAGCAGGCAGGATACCTGCATGAGGCAAGCCATCACTCCGGAGCAGAGGTTGGTCGCTACCCTGCGGTATTTGGCCACAGGGAGAAGTCTGCAGGACTTGAAGTTCTCAACAGGCATCTCCCCCCAGGCTCTGGGGATCATTATCCCAGAGACCTGTTCTGCCATCATACAGGTCCTGCAGAAGGAGTATATGAAGGTAAGATTTTTATTCTTTTATATCACATTTTATTGTATTGAATGTTTGCTAATATATTGTATTTCTTTTCTCATTCCCTAATTACCATGATTGTAATATGCTGTGAATGTCCCCTTTGTCCTCATGCATGCTGGGTTTTTATGTAATTATTATTTTAGGTCCTTCATACATATTTGCCCTTCAATAACCTCCCCAGCATGGTGTCTCCTGCCCTATATTCACCTCATGTAGTCACTTAACAATGTATTTTATCTGCTCCATAGTAGTGCTTTACCCCAAACACCCCCTAAAATGTTTGGTAATGTTATTTTTGTTTTAAATTCAGGCAGAGTGCCAGAGGCTTTTTTTTGTGGTGTCCCCAAATAATTTTTAGTAACCCTCCCTCCCCCAACTGCTAAGTCAGCTGATCACAATTCTCTATCCTCAATCATCTATCTGCTGACTTTGCCAAACCCATACACACTATACCCATCTCTTTACTGGTCAGATTTATGGATGAATTCCCCAAAGCATGTAGTGCAAGGGCCTGCCTGTATACTTTCCAACGGTACTGTTTAAAGTTCTTGTATCCTATTATTATCTTGATAGGTAATAGCAGAATGTTCAAATGTGCTCAAATGTGTACAGTGTGTATTTATATCTTTGTATTATGACACTTCTTACCTGTCCAGTGGTCTGCCAATAGTGTAACTAAGGAGGGGCTGTTCCAAGTAATACCCATTATTTAGGCATTCATCTCTCAATGAAGTGAAGAGGGTTACCTGTCCAAGAGTCCCCCCCCCATAATGTTAGAAATGGCCCATGAGAGGGGGGGAGGGGGAATATGATAGGTGTACCTTATACTTTGTTGTTGTTAAATTCCCCTTAATAAATGCTATCTGGAGGTTGGCCCATAATGTTTGTGTCTAATCTGCTTGCCATGTTTCTGTGAAAAAATAGTAATGTTTATTGTTTTTTCCTCAACAGTTTCCTTCAACGCCACAGGAATGGCAGACTGTGGCCTCCCACTTTGCCCAGCGGTGGGACTTTCCTAACTGCGGAGGGGCAATTGATGGGAAACACGTCCACATCATCCCACCACCCAACTCGGGGTCGTACTATTATAATTACAAGGGGTTTAATAGTATAGTGATGTTGGCGATGGTGTCGGCTAATTACGAGTTCCTGTATGTGGACGTGGGGAAGAATGGCCGGATGTCCGATGGTGGAGTCATCGCCCAGACGGAGTTCTACAGGCGTCTCCAGAATGGCAGCTTGGACTTGCCACCTCCAGAGGACAATGTTGAAGGTCTCCCATTTGTGTTCGTTGCTGATGAAGCATTTGCGCTGGGGGACCACCTGATGCGGCCATTCCCGATGAGGACCCTCACCCCGGAACAGAGGGTTTTTAATTACCGGCTGGCCAGAGCCCGAAGAGTGGTGGAGAACACATTTGGAATCCTGGCCAGCCGGTTCCGATTATTTCTGACACCCATCCATATGGCGGAGTATAAACTGAACCATATAATACTTGCCTGCTGTGTTCTCCATAATTTTTTAAGAAAAAATTCAGCCAACTATGCTGGCTCAGTTGGGCCTGAGGCCGGAATCCCAAATCCATCAACACTGACGGCGCTTGAAAGTGGCCGTCCTGGCTTGCCCTCCCTGAGTGCCCGTGATGTCCGGTTACGCTACCTGGAGTTCTTTGCGGGTAGGGGGGCTATCAATATGCCAGACAATCTGTGAAACCTTTTTCAAATAAAAAACAACCAAAAGAAATTCTTGGTGGACATTTACTGCTTGTGTTTGTTTTAGCTGACCCTGACAGAAATGTGTTGAGTGCAGAAAATGTTGTGATTGGGTAACCTTATAAAAAACAGTGTTGGCTGGTACTTCCTAAATGCAAAAACACATTTCACTACAAGTGCACTTGCAACTGCACTGAACCTGCACTTGTAGTGCAAAGTGTATTTGCCCTTAGGAAATAACCCCCATTTTTGCATAAAACAGCAATTACATCACCCCAAAAGTGTTGTAGTGTTGAGACAATAATCCACACATTCTTGAGTAAGCCACTTTTTTATACCTGCACAATCACATGTGCATTTACCAAAGGTTTTTAAAACAAACCAACATGTTTGTTGTATAACAATTTTTGCTGTAGCATTATCAAAAATCGAAATATCCATTTCAGATAAAACAGGCCTGTGTAAAACCAACAAGAAAGCCAAAAAACTTGAACTTACAAAGTTCACATTAGGTAAAACCTGAAGGCTATATCAGACATCAGTATTTAGGAACTGGGTTTGATATAACGTTCAGATGGGGGGAAATCACCCCTGGAAAAGCCAAATTTGGAAGATGCACACCAATTTACGAATGTCAACATGTGCTATCTGCCATCAGGGGGGATCAAGGGATGTGTTTTGGGGGAGCAAGCCCTTCCTCAACGCGACTTTATAATTGAGGAAGGGGTTGCACCCCCAAAACGCCTCCATTGATCTCCCGTGATGGCAGATAGCACATGTTGGCACACTGTGTGCATCCTTCAAATTTGGCTTTTCAAAACATTGAAAAAAAATTTTTAAGATTGGACCACAATAAAACAAGTGATTTTGTGGGGTTTAAATTCGCCCCAAAACATCAATGATGTTATTATTTTTTTTAATAACATCACTGATTTGTTGCTGTATGTTGTTCAATTCGAGATTACACCCCCTGATCTCCCCGATGAGGATCTGGGCACTTTCAGAAGTAAAGCGTTCTCTCTCCCTCACATCACGATCACCTAAAAAGAGATAAAGAAAACAAAAATAGGTATCAAAAATCTGCCACCATCCATCTCGTTTACCTGAGCCTGTGGTCGCAGACACTCACCTGTTGTGGTGCCAATCTCCACCACGTCTTCTTCTTCCTCCTGCTCTTCTTCTTGGGTTTGCGGTATTTCCCCTTCTTCCAGAGGTGGGGGGTCTCTGGTCTCCTGGGATGAGGGGTGTCCTCCGAGTCTTTTCTCCCCTATGTAAAAAAAAAATGGTATACTTAGCACACAGATATTTGATGGCAGAACTAGAAATAGGAAACATTGCTTGGAAGTGGGGTACAATTGTCTATTTTAGCAGAGTTCCAAGATGTATATTTTTTATTGGCCTTTGTCAAGCTGCAATACTTTACCTGTTTAGTACAAACTTCACAGATGTAGCCCCTCCTATAGTATACACTGGAGCACCTGTGTGGCCCCCCTAATAAAAAGGGTGTTCTGGGGTCCCACACTAGTGCTCCAGTGTCCAGATGTGAAAACAGCTGCTCAGTGTCCTCTCCTTACACACAATCTAGTTTGCATTTCATTCTAGTAACAAACCCATCTACACAAACAAATATTTGGCATCCAAGTAGGCCCAAAAAAAATGTGGGAAAATGCATATGGCCTAAACAATGGTGTTTTAGAGGCCGAAAGAAAAATGTTTGATACGAACGAATAATGGGCCCATGAACATTAAAGTTGCCCTTTTAAACGTTACAATTACTAAAAGCATATGGAGCAGAATGAACGGAATAAAGACAGAAAGAATAGGAACACAGCACAACTCATCACTTTTTTGCAGCACTCTCCGGATCTTTCGGTACTGCTCTGGCTCTCTCAATTTCAGGTCCGACCACCGCTTCCTGAGCTGATCTTTTGATCTTCGGACCCCGAAATTCCTCTCAAGACTCCTGACCACTTTCGCCATGATCTTGGCCTTTCGGATGTTCGGGTTGGGGTAAGGCCCATATTTTTCGTCATAGTCGGACTTCTTCATGATGTCGACCATCTCCAACATCTCCCCAAAGGACATATTTGTGGCCTTAAAACGTCTCCTTCTGGATCGGGACGTGCCTGGATCCGGGCTTTCCTCCTCCTCCTCCTCGTTCCTGCAATTATCACGCACCTGCTGTGACTCCGCCATGTGCTCCTCCCCCACTGCGCCGAACGAAAAGGGGCGGGGAATAGACTAGAAAGAACGTCAGGGGCGGGCGGAGTTACACGCATGCGCAGTGTATATAAAGCGTAACACGCGTGCGCATTACGTACGATCTGTGAGCGGAGGAAGGAGCATTGGAGGCACCGATTGTAAGAACGAAGGTAAGAGACAAACTTGTGCCTATACTGCTTCTACATTGAGGCCTATATTGTAAAAGATTAGGAGAGTTTTGTCTGACATTAGGCTTTGTCTTGTGTTGTGTCTTGCAGTGAACATGGATATGGTACTCAAAGATAATGACTTCATGTCAGTATTCGTAGATATGTTAAGGGAGCTGCCCTATCTGTGGGAGATTAAACACCCCCATTTAAAGAACCAAGCAAAGAGGAAGGCAGCACTGGTGCAATTGTTGGTAATTGTGAAGCAGGTGATCCCCACGGCAGACATCACCTATTTAAAGATATTAATTGGTTGCCTGAGGAGCACATATCTAAGGGAGCGCAAGAAAGTCCTGGATTCACAGAGATCCGGAGCAGCAGATGACATCTATGTCCCCAGGATGTTGTACTACGACAGGCTGCATTTTCTGGCAGGCCAGACTGAACCCAGGCCATCTCTCTCCAGTTTTCCTTCTACGCTTCCTTCCCCCCCGGCTGAGGCTTCTGACGCCCAACCTGGGCCTTCTAGGCCACATGTGGAGGAGCCCAGATTGAGCCAGGTATAGCATTCCTCTAAATATTTCTGCTTGTACAATCAATGATGTTAACTAGATGTTAGTTGGGAGTACTAATTTAGGATTGTGATTGATGATGCAAAAACTAAAACCATGTCCCTTTTTCATACACAGGGAAGTCTCAGCCAGGAGGTGGCCGGGCCGAGCCGGCTGGCTGATCTGCAGGTCCCTCCACCCCCCCTGAAAACAGAAAGTGGCAGTAGGAGGAGTGCCCTAGAGGAGGCTGCTATAGGATTCTTTTGGAGGGCTACAGAGGACTGGGAGCACCACACATCATGGAGGAGAACATTGCTGCCTTCATAGCATATAAAATGCAGAGGATGGAGGAGGGCCAAAAAGTCTTGTGTGAGGCCCTCATATCGGAGGCTCTGGAGAAAGGTATGAGGGGCCAAATTACACCTCAGACACACCTTCGCGTTGGTCTTCCTCCTCCTCCTGCAGGTCCTCCTCCTCCTCCCTCTCCTCCAGGTCCCCCCAGTCTTCCTCCAGGTCCTCCCAGTCCTCCTCCTCCTGCAGGTCCTCCTCCTCCTCCTCCTCCTCCTCCTCCTCCAGGTCCTACTCCTCCTCCTGCCACATCTCCAACTGCACACCCACAGCCGGGAATGAAGCGTGGAAGGAAGACCAGACAGTGATTGCCCTGGATCCAGTCTGGTCGGCCAAAAAATGCAGCCTCTTGTGGTACCACAGCCTGGGGACACAGATGTCATCTGCTGCTTTCCGGATCTCTGCGAATTCTGGACCAGACTGCCCTCCCTTAGATATGGACTCCTCAGGCCACCAATTTTGATGTTGAAGAATTGATGTCTGCCGTGGGGGTCCCAGGCTTCACTAATTTCTCCTGTTGACCCAGTGTTGCCTTCCTTTTTGTTTGGTTCTGATCCCTTAATAAAGGATTTTTGTTTTGAATTATACTCTCCTATGTGCTTTACTTCAAAAATGACAGTTGGTTTGTGAGGATTCAGGTACATTTCAAATATACAATGTGAAATGAACAAGGGACACCAACAACAAACAATCTCCTGGAGATTAAATAATAAAAGATATCAATGGTGTTGGGGTAACTTGACACACAAAACACACACAAAAATATTCTGTAGTAAAAATAAAAATAACATTGAACAAAGATCAGCCTTGGAGAAAATCCAAACATTAAAGAAAAAAAAAGGCTTAAAATCCAAAAAAAAAAAAAAAAACTAATATAAAACTGTCAGATGTGACAACTAATAACAATATATTCAGGGAATCCCACTAAAAAAACACAAATAAAAGTTTGTGAGAAGTGTGTGTGAATATGAGCAGCAAAACTACTTAATTCTTGTCACATTATAAAGAAGAAGAGAGTGCGCTGTATTAAACCATTTTTAACATTGCAGCGTGACGAAAGTGCTGTATCCATTGCGAACGCTAAGTTTACCAGAACGAGCTGTCCCGTGTCGGAATTTCTTCTGAGCATGCGTGGCACTTTGTGCGTCGGAAAAGGCCACACACGGTCGGAATTGACGCGATCGGATTTTGTTGTTGGAAAATTTTATCTCCTGCTCTCCAACTTTGTGTGTCGGAAAATCCGATGGAAAATGTCCGATGGCGCCCACACACGGTCGGAATTTCCGACAACACACTCCGATCGGACATTGTCCATCGGAAAATCCGACCATGTGTACGGGGCATAAGAGTTGAGAGAAACAAGGAGAGAGAAAGAGGCAGAAGAAGGGAAATGACCAAACACAATGAAAAGAAAAAAAAAAGAGGAAGAAGGGGAACTAAAAGGGAAGAAGCGGGGGGGGACGGGAGGAGGGGGAGGGATATAGAGGGTAGTGAGTATACAACAGGAAGGATAAAGGTCAGGAGTGGATGTGCCCAGGGATGAGTGAGCCCACATCCTCCCCCTCCAATAATTGGGAGTATCCAAAATTGCAGCTACGAGGTCTGCAGGGGGGCCTAGGAAGAGTACTGACGGAATCTGTCAGTGGTTGTAAAATGGGTCCAACATGCCCAGGTAGCGGTAAATTTATGCATTCTGTCCTGAGAAATATGGATAAGCTCTTCCATTTCTTTTATTTTGAAACTCTTGCAAACCATTCCCTGATTGTTGGAGCACAGGTAGAACGCCAATGTTTGGGAATGCATAGCCTGGCTGCATTGATCAAATGCATAGCTAGGGATTTGAAATATCTCCATTTAGAAAGAGATGTGTGGTGTAAAAGAAATTGGGCGGGGGTGTAGTCAAGAGAAAATTTGGCAATATGTGTGATTAAATCATGGACCTCCTTCCAAAAGGGTTGTAGGATTGAGCAATCCCACCACACATGAAGCATTGAACCCACCTCCAATCCACACCTCCAGCAAGTGTTAGGGATAGCAGAAGAAAATTTATGGAGCCGTGAAGGGGTCCTATACCACCTGGTAGCTATCTTGTACCCATTTTCTTGAATGGCTACATTTAATGAGCCCTTATGTCTATATTCGTACACCGTGGACCACTCATCATGTGTTAAAGGTGTTAATAGGTCCCTGTTCCATGAGGTTTGTGAGGGCATGAAGGACGGGTTCGGGGGATCGTTGAGAAAGGTATACAAAAGAAAGATAAGGTGTCTTTGTGGGGTCTTCCAGTAACACAAAGTTTCAAAGGGCTGAAGCTGTTTTGTCCAGTGTGTTTGACCAGTGTGGGTTTCAAGAAAATGCCTAATTTGTCTATAGGTCCAAAAAGAAAATGAGGATGTTTTGGACAATTCTCTAAGTTTATCTAGAGAAATGATTTTCCCATCAAGATAGAAATGTAGGACTAAGACATCTTCGTGTGGCCATTCCTTCTGTAAAAAGTTTGTGGAAATGCCCGGAGAGAATGCAGGGTTTCCTCTTAATGTGGTTAGGGGACCTGGAACTGAGACTAGGGCTCCATTGATTGATGCTTTCCTAAATGCTAAGAGGGATGGGTGTATTAGCGGGTGTGTGGCTAGTGTTTGTGGCCAGTTTTTAGGTGATAGCCATGGAAGGAGGTGTAAGGGAACCGACGAAAAGGCGTTTTCAAGGAATATCCAAGACTTCTTATGGGTATGGATATTCCAGACTGCGATTCTTGTGAGGTGGCATGCAGTGTAATATTTACACAAGTCAGGTAGCCCAAAGCAACCCCTGGATTTAGATAAGGTGAGTCTGGAATATTTAATGCGAGGGGGGAGTCTCTCCATAGAAAGACCGAACAGGCTCTTTGATATACTGAAAAAAAACTGGGTGGAAGAGCTATTGGGATTGCTTGCATCAGGTATAATAGACGTGGTAAAATAAGCATTTTGATCAGAGCAGCACGCCCGAACCATAAAACATTCAATGATTTTAACTCTTTAAGAAAATTTTGAACCTTATGTAGAGCTACATGGAAATTTAAGGCATACAAGTTCGACAGATGGGATGGAATCTGAACTCCTAAGTAGGTAATGGCAGACATTTAGGGCTTGCGACTTTGCATGATTAATTTTTAGGTTGGATATTTTACCAAAAAGGTCAATCTCTCGTAGAAGGTTTGGGAGAGAAACACGGGGTGCCTGCAAAGATAGTAAAATGTTGTAGGCAAAGGCCGCGACCTTGAACTCTCTCCCCCTTACAGTAATACCTTGAATATCTGGGTTGCTTCGTAGCTTGTTGAGGAAGGGTTCTAGAGTAAGGATATAAATCAGTGGTGATATTGGGCACCCCTGACGCGTGCTATTACTGATAGGTAAGGCGTTTGACAGGTGGCCATTGACTCTAACTGCCGCTAAAGGCCCGGAGTATAGAGCAATTATAGAGGTTAGCATACGATTTCCGGGGGAGGGAGGAGCCTGGTAATGGCTCTGTGCACGGCGTGAGGATCCTGAGAACCCTCTCCCTGCAGCTGAGAGGAATGATCGGCCTGATGAGAAGGTGTAGGTAGCTTCCCTCCCCGCCCCCCCCCTGCTCATCACTCACTGAGCTGTCTTGTGGTGTAAGCCAGAGGAAGTTTGTACCTGCGTCTGACTGCATCCCCCCCCCCACCCCTCCGGAGTCGGATGGGCTAGAAGGCTTATCGAGGACGGGGGGTTAGGAGAACTGGAAAACCGCGGAGATCGGAGCGCTTCGGAAGCGACGGCAGCAGGGAAAACGGTGCGCTGCTGGGGGCTGTTTCAAGTCCCCAGCGGTGTTGCCGGCCGCGGAGAGTGGAGGAACCAGCTGAAGTGCACCGGGGAATTTCGGAGGAGAGAGCCAGGAAGGTGGGTGAGTGGAGCAAGGAGCAGCGGCAGTGAACACTGAAGAGCTGAGAGCAGAGAACAGCTGAGACTTCAGCGGGTCAGACAGACCTGGGCAGATTGATAACATCAGAGACAGCACCTGAACGTTCGCAGCATCAGAGAGCAGCAACAAGCAGTAGTGAGCGTCCCTTTTTGTTCCAACTTCAACAACAACTAAAAGATAAGTACCGTATTTTTTTTTTTTTTTTTCCCTCTTTTGGCTTTTTTCTATTGCAATTGTCTTGAAGTGAACAGGCAAAGGAAAAGTAATAGAACAAAAGAAAGGGAAAGGGAAAGAACACATTGAAATAAAATGAAATAAAATGGAATGAAAAGCGAAAGTAAATGAAAGTAAATGAAGGCGAAAGAGCTGAAAAAGTAGAATCAAGTGAGCTAAGAAAAACAATAAAAACAGGGGGGGGAACAGGGGAGAAGGTGAAAGAGAGACAAGCCAGCGGAAGAGTTGTCTCCCAGCCCCCACCTGTTTGCTGCTGCTGCTGCTGCTGCTGCTGCTGCAGTATCTCCCTTTCCTGTGATTTTTTTTTTTTTTATTTTTTTTTTTTTGTTTTTTTTTTTTTGTTTTTGTTTTTTGCAAATGGTATTAACTATAGGCTCGATAGTACAAACTATAGAATAAGAAGAAATTTCATA
This sequence comes from Aquarana catesbeiana, assembly GCF_042186555.1. Classification (NCBI taxonomy): domain Eukaryota; kingdom Metazoa; phylum Chordata; class Amphibia; order Anura; family Ranidae; genus Aquarana; species Aquarana catesbeiana. The sequence goes on along the minus strand of NC_133329.1, from coordinate 222,285,442 downwards.
GTAACAAAATGTGGAACATATAAGCTCATACTGGAACTATGCTACTGAATATATAAATCATCTTGCTGAATACTTGAATTAGATTGCATTATATCGCTAAAACATTTGAATTATTTTGCTGAGCACCTGGGCCCTCATGCACACGGGCTGTTGGGAGAACGTTGTGGAAACGCCAGTGTCTTTGCAGTGACTTTTTTTTTTTTTTAACTTTTTTCAGCGTTTTTGCAATAGCGTTTTTGAGCGTTTTTGAGCGTTTTTTTTTTTTTTTTTTTTTTGCTCTTTTCTATTGCAATTGTCTTGAAGTGAACAAGCAAAGGAAAAGTAATAGAACAAAAGAAAGGGAAAGGGAAAGATCACATTGAAATAAAATGAAATAAATGGAATGAAAAGTGAAAGTAAATGAAGGCGAAAGAGCTGAAAAAGTAGAATCAAGTGAGCTAAGAAAAACAATAAAAACAGGGGGGGGGGGGGGGGGAACAGGGGAGAAGAGAAGGAGAAGGTGAAAGAAAGACAAGCCAACGGAAGAGTTGTCTCCCAGCCCCCACCTGCTTGCTGCTGCTGCTGCTGCAGTATCTCCCTTTCTTGTGAATTTTTTTTTTTTTTTGTTTTTTTTGTTTTTGTTTTTGTTTTTTGCAAATGGTACTAACTATAGGCTTGATAGTACAAACTATAGAATAAGAAGAAATTTCATAGTAACAAAAATGTGGAACATATAAGCTCATACTGGAACTATACTGCTGAATACTTGAATTAGATTGCATTATATCGCTAAAACATTTGAATTATTTTGCTGAGCACCTGGGCCCTCATGCACACGGGCGGTTAGAAAAGCGCTGTGAAGACGCCGGTGTCTTTGCAGTGACTTTTTTTTTTAACTTTTTTCAGCTTTTTTCAGCATTTTTGCAATAGCGTTTTTGAGCGTTTTTTTTTTTTTTTTTCTTGCAGCTTAGGAACGTCTATGCCACTTGCGGCTCAGAGACGCCTAGGTGGGCGTGAGGCCATGGACTGACATAGACAGGCCTTTTTGAGCTGCAGAAAGGGCTCAGAAAAGCAGCTGTGGAGACGTCCGTGTGCATGGGGACTTAATACTATGGTTTAAACAATTGAACAGCACCAAGGAATGCTTAATGTACTTAAGGTAGTAACATAACTTCTGGAAAACGGGGACTACTTATATCTCATTAATTATTTCTATTATTGGATTGTGGGGAGGATGCCGGGTATGAGAACGGAACAAAAGAAATATTAGTAAAAATAAGTCAATTTAAGAAGGCTGGGAGATTTTTTCATCATTAAGAGACCCCAATCAAGGGGTATTCTGGAAGGCAGCTTCGAAGATCTTATAAATCCAGCCATAGAAACAAACATGAAGGGGAAAACAACAAGAAGTGCGGGAGCAATACCGAAATCACCTAGGACCAGCCTAGGCCCAAGTCCAGGCCCTATGAACAGGTATATACAGCAAGTAATCGGAGAAGGAGAGAAACAAGGGGGTTCAAAGGGCAGACAAATAGATACAAAAGAGAAGGACAACAAGGATAAAAAAGGCCAGTATAAAGTACAAACAGAAACCAGCCACCTCTCAGAACCCAGAATGGAGCCAGAAATGGGAGAGGAAGACAGAGGAAAGGAGGAAGGACAACAAGGGCCACAGTTGCCAACAAAACAGGATATGGAAAAAATGTTCGCGGCACTAGAGAATTCCCTAAAAGCAGAGATGTCAACACTCCATAAAGATATGGGATATATGTAGAGATCAAAGTAGACCTACATCAAAAAAACATAAAGGAACTGGAAGACGAAATAAAGAAATTAAAACGGGAACAACAGGAACAATCATATAAAATAGAAGAGCAAGAAAATAGAGATAAAAAGAAAAACTTGAGAATACGTGGGTTATCGGAAACAGAACAAGCAGAAAATCTAATAGAAAAAATGAACAATCTCTTCAACCAAATCTTGGGAAAGGAAACAACTAATACAATAGGAATAGAAAGTGTCTTTCGAGTAAAAAAACCTCAAAGGTTCGCAAGGGAAACATCTAGAGATGTAATCGTACGCTTTGAAAAATGGGAAGAAAAAAAACAGATCTGGATAAACCTAAAGAGGAAAACACAAATAGAGTTTGCGGGAGGTAAATTACAAATATTTCAAGATTTATCTCAAGAAATGTTGAAAAGACAACGGATACTAAAGCCATTATTAGAAATCCTCCGGGAGCAAGAAATTCAATACAACTGGGGTTTTCCAGCATGTCTAATAGCAAGGAAAAACGGAATAAGTGCGAGGCTAAGACATGTGGAGGAGATTCCGGACTTTTGCAACAAACTAGAAATCCCCTCCCCAGAACTGGAAAAATACGCAAATAGTCAGGAGCGAATAACGGCAGGAGATGACCTGCATTGGCAAGTAAATTCAAGGATCAGATATCAAGATGTGGACTCTCGAGGAAATTAATATCTGAGAAAATACCACACAACGGTGCAAGGGGCCTTAGAGTGGAAAGGGGGGGGGGGCTGGGGTTGATGGGATGGGAAAAAAAAAAGGAAAGTGAAAGGATTGGTAAAACACAACAAAAATGCAGGGAGAGGGAAACAGGGACTCACGGAGTGGACAGGGGGTCACCCTATTAGTGCTTAGGTAGGGGGGGAATAGGGTGTCTTACAGAGCTCCGCCTCACAATAAGTAGAGCAGAGGGGGCAGAGCGTGCCCCACAAAACAAAGTAAAACGCTCTCAGCTCTAGAGAATATGGGGGTAAAAAACCCATATCAGAAAAAAGGGAGGGGGAGGGTGGGAGGAGGGAAAAGGGAGGGAAGGAGGGTGGGGAGGGAAAGGTCTGAGTCACATGAGTGGTTACATAGGCGCACCTATTTTGAGACAAGAGATGAGGAGACCCCGTGCGTCCGCTGGGTGTCCCCTCCATCCGGTCACCTAGGGGGACCGCGTGGGGGGGAGGGCCGGAGGACGGGCGGGGAAGAAAAGGCACAAGAATGGAAAACGTAAACAGCATAAAAATAATCTCTTACAATGTCCGAGGACTAAATTCCCCAGGGAAGAGAAACATCATTCTCCGAGAACTAGAAAAAAGTAAAGCAGAAATAATTTTCCTACAGGAGACGCATATAACCCAAAACTCAAATGCCAAAATTTATTCAAGAAACATACCAACATGATATCAAGGAGACTCGCCAATAAGAAGGGCCAAAGGAGTAGCCATCGGTATAGGGAAAAATGTACGTTTTCTAATAGATCAAAGGAAAATAGACCCGGAGGGTCGATATCTTTTTATTACAGGAACTATACACGGGGTAAAATATACATTGGCCAATGTCTACTGTCCTAATAAGAACCCTAAAAAATATTTGATAGATATAATTAAAATACTAATGGAATTCAAGCAAGGAAAATTAATACTAGCTGGAGACTTCAACTTCAGCATGGATAATAAAATGGACAGTACCTCAAGAGTAAGGGACAAAGAGGTAAATCAACTAAAGAAATTAAAAAGAACATTATATGAACAGCAACTAATAGACCCTTGGAGAATTCAGCACCCCAGCACAAAGGTCTACACATTCTACTCAACAGTACACAAAATTTACTCCAGATTGGATTACATCATGGTCGAACATAGAAACTTGGAAGAAATAGAAGAAACAAAAATAGGCATAATAACCGCCTCAGATCACAGCCCAGTAACCTTAAGAATGAAAATAAAAGGAGAAGTCCTTGAAAGGGGTCCATGGAGAATCAACGAAACTTTATTAGAAGACAGTGAGACCGAAAAAAGCATCATAGAAGAAATTAAAAGATATTTTGAGGAAAACGATACACCAGAGGTATCGAAAGCAACAATATGGGAGGCGCATAAATCTGTTATTAGGGGCAAGTTAATAGCCATAGGGGCAAGAAAAAAACAGGAAAGGAAAACAAACATGCAACAAATAATTAAAGAAATTTATGAATTGGAACGAAAACATAAAAATCAAGTAAACAACAAAATCTTCGGCCTACTATCTCAAAAGAGAGAGCAATTAAAAGACTGGATGGAACAAGAAGAAAGGAAGGACTACAACAGAGTAGTACAAGAAAAATATAAATGGGGTAATAAACCAGGAAAATACCTAGCAAATCTGGTAAAAAAAAAGAAGTCTTTGAATTACATTGAGAAGATCAAAAATGAAAAAGGAGAAGTGGTAAATAAAACTACAGATATAGCGATAACATTTCAAAAATACTTCAGCTCCCTTTATGCAATAAAAGGACAGGAAAGTTGGAAAGAAGCGAATACAAGAACAAAGAAGATACAAGAATATTTAAAAAAAGCAAACTTACCAAAATTAAAAATAGACCAACTAGAAGAATTGGAAAAAAATATTACGCATGAAGAGGTAAAACTGGCATTAAAGGAAACTCCCGTAGGAAAAAGCCCAGGACCAGACGGGTTTACGGTCAAATACTATAAAGAGTTTGAAGAACAGCTGACTCCAAAACTATTAGAATATATGAATTCCTTAGGGGAAGATGAAGAAATAAGAAGTGAATCGTTATTAGCTCATATTACAATACTACCAAAAGAAGGGAAAGACAAAGTTAACTGCTCAAGCTACAGGCCAATAGCCCTATTGAACGCCGATACGAAGCTGTACTCCAAGATCCTGGCCACTAGGATAAAAAAACTAATCCCACTGTGGATCAACCCGGACCAAACTGGTTTTGTCCCGGGGAGAGAGGGGCGGGACAACAGCCTAAAATCATTATTGATGTTGCACAAGAAGGTGCAGAATGAGACCCCAGTTCTATTCCTGTCATTGGATGCAGAAAAAGCATTTGACAGGGTAGACTGGGGTTTCATGATGGATACATTGCGGCATTTGGGTATCGGGACAAAAATGATGAAGTGGATAACAAATTTGTATAATGGCCCGACAGCAGTCGTAAAAGTAAACGGTAGACTCTCTCCAAAAATTAAGATGCAGAATGGAACACGGCAAGGCTGTCCACTGTCTCCACTATTATATGTATTGGCTTTAGAACCACTATTAGCAACACTCCGCAATAACAAAGAGGTAGAAGGAGCAAAACTAGGAGGAAAAGAGCATAAGATCGCTGCTTACGCGGACGACATCTTGATGTACGTATCCAACCCAAGAGTGTCACTCCCAAACATACTGAAAGAAATTAAAAAATACGGAGAACTGTCAAACTTCAAAATCAATCCAATAAAAATGGAAATATTAAACATAGGTCTAGAGAAAAAGGAAGTTCAGTTTTTACAAAAAGAATTCCCATTCACTTGGGTAAAAGAACTAAATTACCTTGGAATTAAAATAACTCCTAGAGTCGAAAAAATTTATCAGGCAAACTTTATTCCACTGATCAATGAGGTCAAAGAAGAAATGAAAAAGTTAAGAATACAGCCACTTTCATGGATTGGAAGAATAAATATGTTTAAGATGACGATATTACCTAAAATAAACTACAGATTACAGATGTTACCAGTAAAAATCCCGCAGAGCTTTTTTAAAATAATTAAAACAATCCTGCTAAAATACATATGGCTTAATAAAAAACCAAGAATTAATTACACGCTGATCACAAGGAAAAAGGAGCATGGAGGTCTTGCCACTCCAGATATAAGTAGGTACTATAAAGCCATAGTTTTAACACGAATGTTAGAGTGGACAAATGAGAAAAATGAAAAAAAATGGGTGGAAATGGAAAACACAATAAGTGGAGCCACACTATATAAGAATATTTGGATTCCACGGAAATATAGAATATTGGACACCGACACGCACGAAATAACAAAAAATGTATTTAAAATTTGGGACACCATCCACTTAAAGAATGAATGGAAATATAATTCACCACTATTAGCACTCACAGGATCGAATCTCTTCACCCCTGGGAGGGAAATATTTGAAATCCAAGGAATAGGTAACCCACAACTGAAAGATATCACTAGAAATGGTAAAATAAGAACACGAGTAGAAATAGAGGAAAGGAATGGATGGAAGATGAATGAATGGAAGTATACTCAACTAAGGCACCTAGTAAGCACAATACCACACCCACTGAGAGATGAAACAAAATTAACTGCACTGGAAAAGCTATGTAGCAATGAAACACCATTAAAAAACGGAACATCAAAAATTTATAGTATACTGACAGATTTGGAAGCACAAGAAAGACCAGAATATATAAATCAATGGGAAAAATAATTGAATTTAAAAATAGATAACCAAAAAGTGGAAAAAATGATAGAAATGGGATATAATAAGGCTTGGGACATGAAGACCATAGAAATGAATTATAAACTAGTATCAAGATGGTATATGACCCCAGTAAGAATACACAGATTCCATCAAGATAGAACCTCCTTGTGTTGGAGAAAATGTGGCCAAATAGCAACGATCACACACATATGGTGGGAATGCCCAATAATAATGGAGTACTGGAAGGAAGTGTTAAATAACATAAAAGAAATAACTGGAGAAGAAATAGAACAAAATATTTGGACTTGCCTCTTCCATATCTACAATAAACCTAAGAAACAATATAGAAAATCAATAATACCTAACCTCCTGAATGCGGCCAAGGCCTTAATTCCCAAGAATTGGCTAAAAAGTGGAAAACCAGACATTAGAAACTGGCTAAAGGAAATAGATTATCACTACAAAATGGAAGGAGGAGAGAAAGGGGATAATAGTAGATGGGAAAGTTGGAAAAACTACAAAGTCTCTGATATTTATTTAGATAGGATAAAATAAAGAATAGGTGCAGAGCCAAGTGGATAAATAAACAACATAAAGGAACGGACCAGACACAGGGGAGGGGGAGGGGGGGCGGGGGGAAATAAGAGGGACTGAGAGAGATTAAGATAATAATAGGGTATATAATTATAGAAGGCGTTTTGTCGTCGGTTTTTAAAATTATTTAAGAATATCCTAGAAGGGAAAAATAATAAAGATGTGACGGAAACAATCCACAATGATGTGAAAAAGGAGAAGAGATAAAGTTTGACACATAAAGTTGAAATAATGTCTCTCGGAAAACTTTCGCTGAAGTGGGAAAAAAAAAAAAAAAGCATACGATTTCCAAGTCCGATAGCCAAGAGTGCTTCACGCATATAGTCACATGCCACCCTGTCAAACGCCTTCTCGGCATCAAGTGAGAGGAAGAATCCTTGGGTTTTAGAGGAGGACAGCCATTGGTGTATGTTTAATGTACGAATTGCGTTATCTCTGGCTTCCCTACCAGGGACAAATCCCACCTGGTCAAGGGAGATAAGGTCTGGCAGCAAAGGAAGTAGTCTGTTAGCAAGAATTTTTGCATAAATTTTGATGTCCACATTCAATAGGGATATTGGTCTGTAGTTTGCAACCGCCGAAGGATCCTTGCCCTCTTTGGGTATGACAGAGATATGGGCAGCTAGCATTCTAGATGGATTGTTCTGGGCTTCAGATAAGGCATTGAAGGTGGTCAGAAGGTTGGGGGAGAGGATGTCTGCAAACGTTTTATAGTATTGGAGAGAATAACCGTTGGGTCCCGGGCTTTTGCCTAATTTCATCTGTTTGATAGCTACTTCCAGTTCAGTAGCAGATAAGGGGTTTTCAAGGTCAAGTTTGAGTTGGGGGGGATATTGGTTTAGGGCTGTATCTGGAGAGAAAGTTTTTGATAAGTTCAATGCGGGTTTCTGGATCGCTTTGGGAAACTTGTTCAGAGCGAAGGTTATAAAGTTTTGAGTAGAAAACTTTGAATTCTTTGGCAATGTCCTCATTCCTGACCAGGAGATCTCCCCTAGGGTTGTGGATATGATGAATTCTGGTAGAAGTTTTAGAGGATTGAACCGAGCGTGCCAGAAGGCAGCCACATTTGTTACTGTGCTCATAAAAAATCCTCTGGCCAAGGATGTAACACCTGTTAGAACGCTTATCTAGTTCTGTCCTAAGGAGAGAGCGAGTGTGGACTAGTTCCTGCAAGGTTGAGAGTGCATGAGTTTGTTTGTGGGATTTTTCCAGGAACTTAATCGATTCAATAAGGGAGTTGATGGATTCTTGATTTAATTTCTTGGATTTTGTTGCTAAAGATATCAACTCTCCCCGGATTACACACTTGTGAGCTTCCCAGAGGGCGATTGGAGAGATTTCCGGGGTAGAATTTTCAGTAAAGTAGTTTTGGATGCTTGTGCGTATGCGATCAAGAGAGAGTGGGTCTTTGAGCAACGAGGCATTAAAGCGCCAGATTTTTGTCTTCGGATGGGTTTCAGGGAAGGTTAATGTAACCGTTATAGGGTGGTGATCTGATAAGAACATTGGTTCTATGGTGTACTGTTGTAAATATGGAAGATCTGATTGGGAGAGAAAAAAATAGTCAATTCTAGAGTACTTTTGGTGTGGGGCCGAATAGAATGTGTAGTCTTTAACAGTGGGGGACAAAGTGCGCCACGTGTCATGGAGGGTTAAGTTTTGCAATTGAGTTTTGATCTGGCGTAGAGCTCTGTAAGGTAGGGCGGAGGTTCCCGAAGAGGAGTCTAATAGTGGATTTAGGGGAACGTTGACGTCCCCCCCAGGAGAACCAGGCCCTCCTGGAAGGAAGTCCAAAGGTCACAGGTACTCCTGAAGAAGGTTACCTGGTGTTCGTTAGGACAGTAAATATTCACCAGCGTTATTGGTTTAGCTGCATATGTGCCTTTAAGGAAAATATACCTGCCTGCTGGGTCAATCAGTGAGTCCAATAGGTGGAAGTTTGCATGTTTGGAGATTAATATAGAGACGCTTTTCGTCTTAGCATGTGGGTTGGTGGCATGAAAGGCTGATCAATATATGTGGTTAGAGAGTTTAGGTATGGCGTCAGAGCGAAAGTGGGTCTCTTGTAAAAAGATGAAGTGAGCTTTGTATTTGGAGAGACATGACAGGACTTGGGATTGTTTTTCGGGTAAGTTGAGGCCTTTTACGTTTAAACATATGCATTTCAACATCAGGGATAAATTAGTTAATGGTTTAGGTTTAGTTTGCATGATAGAGCGCGGGTACTGATTAGTAGTTGAAATTGTCCCATGTGGACTGTGCTAAGGGAGATTTGATAATACGCGAAAGCAACCAAAAGGAGTGGGCGTGGGCCAAGTCCAACCCAGAGCACACAGGGAGGGGGTAAGAAAAGGGGAAGATTAGAGGATTAGAAAAAAAAAAAGGAAAAAGGGGAGAAGGAGAGAAATGAGCAAGAGGAGGAGAATAGAAGAGAAAAGTGATAGACAGTAAAGCGAGGAAGAAAAGGAGGAGAAGGACAAGATAGGGAACAAACCAGAGGTGAAGCCAGAGAATCTGTTCCACCTAAAGGAAGGGAGACCTGGAGTGTCAGCTAGTATCCCAAAGGGACTGCTGTGTGGGGAAGTGAGAAAAGACGGGAACCTCAGAGAGATTGCGAGTCGGGGATCGAAACCGCGGATATATTGGAAAAGAAAAACAAAGAATATAGTTGAGTGGGGAGCCTACTAACACATTAACCATGTTACCACATTATCCGGATCCGTAAGCATCAAAATAATAATATTAACAGTTCTAACCGGTACAACGAACATAGAACATAGAACATAAAACCTTAACCTTTCAGCCATACAGTATTTATGCTTAGATTCATCTCTAAGGTAACAACCCATGAGCAATTGAAAGAAGTTAAGCCCTCTGTTACCTCTTGGCAAGCTAACACCCTTTGCCACTAAGGGGCAGAGAGGGTATGTCACGAATATGAGGGTAAAGGGGGAGCAGAGGGGAGGCCAGAAAGGGAAGGAAAAGGGTTAGGGTGGAAAAGAGGAGGCAGGATTACCTTGAACAGAGGGATCGGGACGTGACCAAGCATAGCATCATATTTTCTGATTTATTAGCTGCAGGCTTAATACTTCAGTGGTGTGGCCTTATCGGGCAAAATGCACAGCATCTGACCGAATTCCTATGGAGGTTATACAAATTTCCGAAGATCAGGGATGTCCAATTAAGTCAGATCGCACATATATCGTCTTGTGAATGAATTCGATGAGTGGTATTCAAATTCAATATGTCAGGTCGGTGACCAGTGACAGGGGTTGAGAACTCTTGTTAAAGTGTTTGAGTAGGACATCCCTGATGGTCGGTGTAATAAATAGCTTACATCATATAAGTACTCGTATATGGGACCAAGACATCAATTAGACAAAGTACGTTAGAACATACAAAAGCTCCCATACAGACACTACCTGTGGAGAATGAGGGATAAAAGACATGTGTATCTGACCGCATTAATGTTATGTTGATGAGGAAAGGTGAGTATTCCTTAATTGATTGATAAAGTACTGGTAAACTGGAGATCGTTGGAGTTTAGCTTAGTCAGAAGAATATATGTAAGATCTGCACTTTTGGGCCCCTAAAAGGGGGTGCTTGGACCCACGTAAAGTAGAGGTGTAGCTTTAACAAAGCAGATCCTGGTCAGAAGACATGAAGTCTGGGGAGCTACCATTCAGCTGTGAATGAATAAGGCTCAAGAGGTTGAAAAGAGTCACTGCAGTATACATATATATGGTCTGAGTACAGGGGGATGAAGGGAAGGAAAAGCGGAGGCAGAGGGGGGTAGGTTATCCGTCCATGTAGGGCTTTGTGAAAAGGGGTATGCTTTCCATATTGGGGCAATGAGGAAAGAGCCAGAAGCTTAAGCATTTACTCACAGGTGAAACACTGTGGCTGGGGCGATGCAGGTTAAGCATCCATGCGGTCACGTCTCAAAGATGGCGAAGGTGAGCGGTCTGGACTTCGTTGGTAGAGATCGCGGCGTGATGCCGCGCCTCCCTTGTGCCTGCGTGGTGGCGTGGAGCCTTCGGCGATGGGTGGAGAGAAACCGGGAGCCATGGTTCTGATGGGAAGTAGAGCTCATACCATTCCAGGAGTTCTATCCGAGGGAGATCGAGCTGGTCACAAAATATCTTTAGGTCGTCTGGTGTGCGGAGTACAGCGGAGCGACTCCTAGCGGAAACCGAAAGTGCAAAAGGGAACTTCCATCGGTATTGTATGTTTCTGGCACGGAGAGCAGCCAACAGGAGTCGCAGAGCTCTTCTATTTTTTAGCGTTATCTGTGACAAGTCCTGGAACAACTTTGTGTCAGCGCCATTATAAACAATTTGACCCCTTTCCCTTGCTTTTCGATGGATTTCTTCCTTGAGATGAAAACTGACTAAGCAGCACACAATATCTCTGGGTGGCTCATTCTCCCTGGGTTGGGGGAGTAGAGCACGATGTGCCCTTTCCATATCGATAGGAGAGTCTGCAGGGCGATCGATACGATCATTAAATATTGTGCACAAGGTTTGCTGTAGTGTGCCGGGGTCCACACTTTCAGGGACTCCACGCATTCTAATGTTGTGCCGGTGACCACGGTTATCGAGATCCTCCACATGCCTGTGGAGGTCGAAAAGTTGGGAAAGTTGTGAATCGTATGTGGATTGAACCTGACGAATGGCAGCCGCGTGCGTCAGGGAAGTTTGTTCCACTGTGTCAATGTGGTGGGCCACCGCCTGAATGTCGGACTTCAGGTCAGCGATCGCTGCTGTCACTGTGCTTTTTATGTCTGATGCCACCTTCTCGAGGTCAAACAGAATAGGTAGATGGGCTCGTCCGGTATTAGGGGTGGAACCTCCCGGGGTCTGCATTTCGGACAGCGCGGAAGGCGAGACCATTGTCTGGGCCTGTGTAGCCACGTGTGCGGACAGTCTCTGGGTGTGGAAAATGTCTGGAATGTTTCTGCTCAGCTGTGTACCTGAGTCCATGGCAGCACGAGATGCAGAGGAGCTCCGGGTGGTTCTGCTCATAATAGTAGCGAGGTGTAGGCTCCCCTTTAGTCAGGATTCGGTCCCCGGGTCGCAGGAGCTTATGCTGCCATCTCGGTCTCCGTCCAGGCCACCCCCAAGCGCGGCACCCTTTGGGCTCCTTTTGCTAATCTCGTGTTAGTAAAAGTTTGGTGAGAGACGATTCGCGCTTTTTCAGACTCTTGGTTTTCAGATCGTATTTCTGCTGTTCAGTTTGTGCTTGTGGGTTTGTATTTGTTCTTCAGTGCGTGCAGCGAGTTACCACTGACTTTGTCATTGTGTTCTTGTTCGTTTGTTACTGATTTTCAGGTCGCTCTTCACAGGCCTTGCTGTTCTTCAGTGCGTTCTGTTACTTCGTTCTGACCAGCCGACCGCTTTCTAGCCATGTTGTGTGTACGTACTCATCGTAGAGTTTGTGCTGTGCGGGGGCTTGGTGTTGGGGTCCTTACTTTTGACACAAGCCCAGTCCATGAACAGGGCGAGGAAGAGTTCATGGACCAAGAATTGGTTGCTCCAGCGTGACCAGTTCTGTCACATGCCTTTGCTCCGTGAGATCCGTGAGAATAATCCTGACAATTTCAGGAGCTTTCTCCGGATGACGGACCCTGTATTTCACCATTTGTAGGCTTTGCTGACCCCCTATATCAGCAGGCAGGATACCTGCATGAGGCAAGCCATCACTCCGGAGCAGAGGCTAGTCGCCACCCTGCGGTACTTGGCGACGGGGAGAAGCCTGCAGAACCTCGACAGGCATCTCCCCAGGCTCTGGGAATCATTATCCTGGAGACCTGTTCTGCCATCATCCAGGTCCTGCAGAAGGAGTATATGAAGGTAAGATTTTTATCCTTTAACATCACATTTTATTGTATATAATGTTTGCTAATGTATTGTATTTCTTTCCTCATTCCCTAATGACCATGATTGTAATATGCTGTGAATGTCCCCTTTGTTCTCATGCATGCTGGATTTTTATGTAATTTTTTTGTCCTTCATACATATTTGCCTTCACTTACCTCCCCAGTATGATATCCTGGGCCTATATTCACCTCGTGTAGTCACTTAACAATGTATTTTGTCAGCTCCAAAGTAGTGCTTTACCCTAAATACCCCCTAAAATATGTAAAAATTTGATTTGTGCTTTAAATTCAGGCAGAGTGCCAGAGGTTTTATTTGGCTCTCAAAATCATTTGGAACCCTCCCTCCCCCCAACTGCTAACTCAGCTGATACCAATCCTCTATCTGCTGACTTTGCCAAACCCATACACACTATACCCACCTCTTTTGTGGTCATATTTATGGATGAATTCCCCAAAGCATGTAGTTCAAGGGCCTGCCTGAATAATTTCAAATGGTAATGTTCAAAGTTTTTGTATCCTATTATCATCTTGATAGGTAATAGCAGAATGTAAAAATGTGCTAAAATGTGTACAGTGTGTATTTATCTCTTTGTATTATGACACTTCTTACCTGTCCATTGGGCTGCCAATAGTGTAAGTAAGGAGGGGCTGGCCAAAGTAATACACATTATTTATGCATTCATCTCTCAATGAAGTGGAGAGGGTTACCTGTCCAAAACATTTCCCCCCCATAAAATTTCTTAAATGGCCCATGAGAGGGGGGCAGGAATCTGATCGGTGGACCTTATACCTTTGTCTTTAAATACTCCCTAAAATAAATGTTATACTGATGTTGGCCAAGAATGTTTGTGTCTAATCTGCTTTCCATATTTATGTGCAAAATGATTCATTTTCTCTTCTTGTTTGACTCCACCGTTTCCTTCCAACCCACAGGAATGGCAGACTGTGGCCTCCCACTTTGCCCAGCGGTGGGACTTTCCTAACTGCGGAGGGGCAATTGATGGGAAACACATCCACATCATCCCGCCACCCAACTCGGGGTCATACTATTACAACTACAAGGGGTTCAATAGTATTGTGATGTTGGCGGTGGTGTCGGCTACTTACGAGTTCCTGTATGTGGACGTGGGGAAGAATGGCCGGATGTCAGATGGTGGAGTCATCGCCCACACGGAGTTCTACAGGCATCTCCAGAATGGCAGCTTGGACTTGCCACCTCAATCACATCATCCTGGCTTGCTGTGTTCTCCACAACTTTTTAAGGAGAAATTCTGTGAACTATGCTGGCTCAGTTGGGCCTGAAGCCGGAGTTATTAATCTCAATGAACCAACCCTGACAGCGCTTAAAGCTGGCCATCCTGGCTTGCCCCTCCAAAGTGCCCGCGAGGTCCATATAAGATACATGGAATACTTTGTGGGTAGGGGGGCCATCAATATGCCAGACAATGTCTGATACATTTTTTAAATAAAAAAATATTTTAAACTGAACAAATATTTGCTTAGATTTACTGCTTGTCTTTCTTTTAGCTGACCCTGACTGAAATTTTGTGAGTCCTGAAAATGGCGTGATTGTGTCAATTTAGAAAGCACTGTTGAGTCTTATTTACTAAAGGCAAAGACACTTTGCACTACAAGTGCACTTGAGACTGCACTGAAACTGCACTTGTAGTGTAAAGTGGATTTGCCTTTAGTAAATAACACCCATTGCCACTGAAAACACCAACTTTACAACAAAAAATGCTTTTGAGCATTGAAAGAAGAAGCCACACATTGTTTAATCTCAATCTTTTTAGTCAAAGCACAATCACATGTGCATTTATAAAAGGTTTTTTAAAACAAACCAACGTGTTTCTTGTATAACAATTTTTTAGGTGACATTCAAAGTAGAAATGTCCTTTTAAGGTAAAACAGACATGTTTAAAACAAACAAGAAATACACAAATCTGGAACTTACAAAGTTCAACTTTTGTAGAACTTGAAGGCAATATCAGACATGAGTATTTATAAACTGTGTTTTATATATTGCGTTCAGGTGGGGTGAAGTCACCCCTGGAAAAGCCAAATCTTGAAGATGCACACAAATTTTTGAATGTCAACATGTGCTAGCTGCCATCATGGGGGATCAATGGATATGTTTTGTGGGTGCAACCCCTTCCTCTCAGCTACTTTATTATTGAGGAAGGGGTTGCACCCACAAAACGCCTACATTGATCTCCCGCGATGGCAGATAGCACGTGCTGACACAGTGTGTGCATCTTCAAAATTTGTCTTTTTGAGAATATGTCAAAAAATGTGAAAAATATTTTCTGGAAAAAAAGCAGGACAAATTAGGGATTTCGAGGGGTTTTAAACTCTCCCTAAAACATCAATGATGTTCTTCATTTTGTTTTGAACATCATTGATGTTTTGCTTGATGTTTTCCAAGTCCCTATTACACCCCATGATCTCCCCGTTTAGGATCTGGGCACTTTCACTGGTGAAATTACCTTCATCCACAACATCCCGATCACCTAAAAATATAGAAAAAAAAACACACCATGTATTATAAATATGCAGGCATCCATCTCTTACCTGAGCCTGTGGTCGTAGACACTCACCTGTTGTGGTGACAATTTCAATAACGTCTCCCTCCTCCTGTTGGTTTTGTGGCATTTCCACTTCTTCCTGAGGTGGGGGGGTCTATTGTCTCCTCTGATGAGTGGTGTCCTCCAAGTCTTTTCTCCCCTATGTAAAAAAAATAGGTATACTTAGCACACAGATATTTGATGGCAGGAAATAGGAATATGAAACATTGCTTGGAAGTAGGGTACAATTGTCTGTTTTGGCAGAGTTCCAAGATGAAGAAATCTTTTTGTCCTTTGTCAAGCTTGAATACTTATCTGTTTTGTACAAGCTTCACAGATGGAGACACCCGTATAGTATACACTGGAGCACCTGTGTGGGCCCCCTAATAAAAAGGGTGTTCTGGTGTCCCACACTAGTGCTCCAGCGTCCAGATGTGTAAACTGCCGCTGAGTGTCCTCTCCTTACACAGAATCTAGTTTGCATTACATTCTAGTTACAAACCATCTAGACAACAAAATTATTTTAAGACAAGTAGGCCAGAAAAAATGTATTGAACTGCATCTGGACAAAACATGGTGTTTTATTGGCCAAACGAACAATGTTTCATACGAACGAATAATGTGTCCATGAGCATGAAAGTTGCCATTTTAAACTTTACAACAGTAAAGAAAAGCACATGGAGCAGCACGAACGTTATAAAAATAACGAATAGGAGCACAGGACAACTACTTACTTTTTTGCAGCACTCTCCTGATCCTTCTATACTGATCGTGCTCCCTTAATTTGAGGTCCGACCACTGCTTCCTCAGTTGATCCTAGGATTGCCGTACCCCAAAATTTCGGTGCAGACTCTTCACAACTTTAGTCATGATCTTGGCCTTTCTGACATTGGGGTTGGGGTAAGGTTCATACTTCCCGTCATAGTCGGCCCTCTTCAGTATGTCGACCATCTCCACCATCTCCACAAAGGACATATTTGATGCCTTAAATCGTCTCCTCCGGGATCGTGACGTTTCTGGCTCCGGCCTTTCCTCCTCCTCCTCCTTGTTGTTGTAATTAGCACACACCTGTTGTGTCTCCGCCATGTGCTCTTCCCCCACTGCGTCGAATGAGAAGGGGCGGGGAATAGACTAGAAAGAACATCAGGGGCGGGCAGAGTTTCACGCATGTGCAGTGTATATATCGTGCATAGTACATACGATCTGTAAGCGGAGGAAGGAGTATGGGAAGCGCCGATTGTGATAACAAAGGTAACATTTAAACTTGGGCCTATACTGCTTAGAAATTGAGCCCTATATTGGGACAAGATTAGGAGACTTTAGCCTGACATTAGGGTTTGTCTTGTGTTGTGTCTTACAGAGAAAATGGATTTATTGAATGATCAGGACTTTATCCCCATATTCATTGATATGTTCAGGCAGCTGCCTTGTCTGTGGCAGGTAAACCACCCACATTATAAGAATCAAACAAAGAGGAAGGCAGCGCTGCATAAATTACTGGAAATTGTGAAGCCGGTGATCCCCACGGCAGATATCACCTCTATTTGAAGATCATAATTGGTGGCATGAGGAGCACTTATCTAAGGGAGCACAAGAAGGTCCAGGATTTCCAGGGATCAGGAGCTGCAGATGACATTTATGTCCCCAGGCTGTGGTACTATGACAGACTGCATTTTCTGGCAGGTCAGACTGAACCCAGGCCAGCACTCTCCAATCTTCCTTCCACGCTTCCTTCTCCCTCAGCTGAGGCTTATGACGCCCAATCTGGGCCTTCCAGGCAGCAACATGTGGAGGTGCCCAGCTTGAGCCAGGTATAGCATTCTTCTAAATATTTCTGTTGGTCAAATTAATGATGTTAAATCTATGTTAGTTTGGATTACTAATTTATGATTGTGATTGATGAACCAAAAACTAAAACGATGTCCCTTTTTCATACATAGGTAAGTCTCAGCCAGGAGGTGGCTGGGCCCAGTAGCCTGCCCGATACCCAGGTCCCTCCCCTCTGCCTTCAAACAAAAAGTGGCAGGAAGAGGAGTAACCTGGAGGAGGCAGCAATTGGCCTGTTTTGGAAGGCTACTGAGGCCCTCAGAACCCCCCCACAGTGTTGAAGAGGACTTTGTTGACCTAACAGCATGCAAAATGCAGCAAATGGAGGTGAGCCAATGCCTCTTATGTGAGTTTATCATTTTACAAGCACTAAATAGGGGTTGAGGGGCCAACTCACATGCCAAAGCCACATTTGTGAGCTCACCCATGGTCTTCCTCCTCCTTCTCCAGGGCCTCCTCCTCCTCCTGCTCCTGCCACACCTCCAACACCAGAGCCACAGCCTGGAAGGAAGCGTCTAAGGAAGACCAGAGAGTGATGGCCTGGCTTCAGTCTGGTCTGGTAAAAGATGCAGGCTCTTGTATGACCACAGCCTGGGGACAATAAATGTCATCTGCTGCTGTTCATGATCTCTTGGACTTCTGGACCTGATTGTACTCCCTTATATATGGACTCCTCAGGCCACCAATTTTGCAGTAAAATAATTGATGTGTGCCCTGGGGGCCAAAGGCTTCGCCAACTTCTGCTGTTTATCCAGCGTTGCCTTCTCTCTTTGTTTGGTTATGACCCCTTAATAAAGGTATTTTTGTTTCTATTATACTTGCCTATGTGTTTTCCTTCAAAAAGGACAGTTTGTTTGTGAGTAGGCAGGTACATTTCAAAAATACAATGTGAAATTAACAAGAGACACCAACACCAAGCAACCTCCTTGAGATTAAATAATACAAGATAATAATTGTGTTGGGGTAACTTGACACACAAAACACACCAAAAATATTCTGGAGTTAAAAAAAAAAAAAAAAAACAAGTTCGGGTGTTTAAAAAATCCAAAAAAAATTATTTAATCTAAAAACATTAAAAAAATAACGTTTTTCGGTAGATGTGACAAATAAAAATATTATATTGATGAAATCATGATAAATAAAAAAGATAGAAGTTTGTGAGACGTCTGTGTGAATATGAGCAGCAAAACAACTTCATTCTTCTAGCATTATAAAGAAGAACAGAGTGCGCTGCATTAAACAATTTAAAACATTGCAGCATGACGAAAGTGCTATATCCATTCCGAACACTAATTTTACCAGACCGAGCAGTTCCGTCTCGGAATTTATTCTGAGCATGCGTGGCACTTTTTGCCACAATTGTCCACACACGGTCAGAATTGACGCGATCGGATTTTGTTGTTGGAAAATTTTATAGCCTGCTCTCAAACTTTGTGTGTCGGAAAATCCGATGGAAAAAGTCAGATGGAGCCCACACACGGTTGGGATTTTCGACAACGAGCTCCGATCGCACATTTTCCATCGGAAAATCCGACCGTGTGTACAGGGCATTAGTCTCACAGAAGAAGAGCACAATTTAATTTTATTAATTTGCATACATAACATCTTTGTTTTTGTGAGGTTTATATTCAGCATTGAGTTTACTGCTTTTAAAAATAAATCATTGTAATATGTCTTACAATGTACATCTATATTATTAGCTTCATAAATAATTACCAGTATGTTCTTATACAATGTTGTACTAATCCTATATTTATTTCCATATATACTATTTCTTGTCAAAATATTTTATTTTAAAGTTCAGTAGAATAGTAACAATGCACAAATTACATGTTGCAGTAGTAATACAGTCAAAAAAGAAGCTCAATTGTTTTTTTATATAGAATCTAATGGCTTTTCCTTAAAAAATAATAAAATAATGTCGAGCAGCAACATAAGTTATCAAAATGTTGATAATAAATAAAAACTATTGAGTAAGAAAAACTGAGAGCTTCGAAATCATAGTTTAAATCATAAGAAAAATACAGGAAAGGAGAAAGAGAGAAGAAAGGAGGAAGAAAGGAAAAGTCCGCGAAGTGAGGCCATATACCTTTACTACTATGGTGAAGTATATATTATATAATATAATTCAACATTCAAACTACCACGGCAGTAGTACTTGATTGTCAAAGGTTTGTGGTATAGTATAGTCAATCCAGGGTTGCCACGTTTTTTCACATTTTTGGATCTTGTCCTTTTCAATAGCTATCATTTTAGCATGGGACATGGTGTTATTCATTTTAACTAGTACTTCATTTATGATCAAATTAGATGTTTTCCAAGCTCTTGCTAGTGTTTGTTTAGCTGCTGTAAATAATTGCACTAGCAAATTGAACTGTACATACGTTAGATTTACAGGTTTTAAATTTATTAACGCTATTGCAGGATCAAAGGGAATTATTCTATCAAATAGGTTAGAGGCAATTTTAAAAATTTCCTTCCAAAATGTCTGTGCTTTTGGACACGACCACCAAATATGAAACAACGTTCCCGGTTCAGAGCAGTCCCTAAAACATTGTGCAGAATAATTTTGTACATATTTTGCTATCCTTGCTGGTACAAGGTACCATCTCATTAACACCTTATAGCTCGTCTCAATCGCTAATATATTAGAGGATGCTGCTTTTGTAGTATTCCATATTTGATTCCATTCAGAATTATCTAATTTTCGTTTTAAATCTTTTTCCCATTTCTGGGTATATTGTGGTTCATTGTTATTGGTTTGAACCAATAAATGTGAATATAAAATGGAAATTATACCTCTAGAATGTGGGTTGATCCTACATAATGTTTCAAAAGGAGTTAGTTGGGTTAGTGGGGTTGTAGTCTTTAATAATGGTGTGAAGAAGTTTTTAATTTGGAGGTATCTAAACAGCTCCGATGATGGTATATTATACATTTCACTTAAAGTCTGAAAAGGGATAAATGATGAAGAATCTACAAATTTGTACATATATATTACATCTCAAGATATCCATTCCTTGAAGGTTTTAGGATACACCCATGCAGGATAAAATGTAGGATTCTTGTAGAAGGAGAGTAGAGGGCTATGTAAGGATTTCAACTTATTTTTAGTTTTAAATCTATCCCATAG
Source organism: Aquarana catesbeiana (assembly GCF_042186555.1). Taxonomy (NCBI): domain Eukaryota; kingdom Metazoa; phylum Chordata; class Amphibia; order Anura; family Ranidae; genus Aquarana; species Aquarana catesbeiana. The sequence continues at coordinate 222,265,227 of NC_133329.1, read as the reverse complement.
GGAGATGTAGTGCTTGGTAATTGGGTTATGTAACCCTCTACGGTCCTTTGAGGACATCCAAAGTAAGTTTGAAATTGAGATAGGGTCACATTCAGCCACTTCAATAGATACCCAAAGTGGAACTTCATGTTGTGCATGGTACTTAGTTATGCTTGCTATATAGGCTGCTCTATAGTAGCATGCGAAATTAGGACAACCCAAACCTCCATTTGTTTTAGGAAGATAGAGTATTTTTCTGCATTCTTGGTTTGGAAGAGCCCCATATAAATGACATTGCTTTCCTTTGTATAATTCTTAGGTAATATGCTGGGATAGGAATTGGTAATACTCTGAACAAATATAAAAGATTAGGCAATAATGTCATTTTAATGGCAGTCATTCTTCCGAGCCATGAGATTGGGAGGTGAGACCATGTATTCATCATATTGGATAGATTTTTCAATATCTGTGGGTAATTGGCAGTAAATAATTCTGATAAAGAGGATGTAAGTTGTATCCCAAGATATGGAATTGATTTGTCAGTCCATTGAAAAGGGAGTCCAATTTTTGCAGATGATAATTCTAAATTTGAAAGGGATATATTTAGTGCTAGGCATTTTTTAGGGTTAATGTATAAGCCTGAGATTGCAGCAAAATTATTAAGAATTGGAGTGAGATTAGGGCCTGTCACTTGTGGTGAAGAGAGAAATAAGAGGATGTCGTCTGCAAATATACAAAGCTTGTGTTGATATCCCCCTATTTCAATTCCAGTTATGGTAGGATCATTTCTAATTTTCTGTGCAAGGGGCTCAATAAGAAGGGCAAAAAGTAATGGGGAGAGTGGACATCCTTGTCTAGTGCCTCTTTATATGTTAAAAGAATCCGACTTATATCCAGCATACTTAACATACGCTTTTGGTTTATTATATAGTGCAAAGATCCAATTTGTGAAATTTGGACCAAATCCCCATTTCTGTAATGTATAATGTAAGTATTGCCAGGATATGGAATCAAAAGCTTTTTTGATATCAAGAGAGAGAAAACAAGCAGGGATATTTCGTGTTTTAGTAATGTGTGCTAACAGTACTGCTCTACGCACATTGTCACCTGCCTGTCTTGAAGGCATAAAGCCAACTTGATCAGAATGAACAAGAGTACTAATGATCAATTTTAACCGGGCAGCCAAAATCTTCACCAATATCTTAATATCTGTGTTTATCATAGATATTGGGCAATAATTTGTGCTGAGCGTATCATCTGATTGTGGTTTTGGGATCATGCAGATAATGGCCATTAATGATTCTTGTCTGAATGATCTGTTTTTTAGTATATCATTAAATGCTTCTGCGAGCATAGGAGAAATGATATCACTATATGTTCGATAGTACAAAGTTGAATAACCGTCTGGACCCGGTCTCTTATTTAATTTAAATTCTTTGATAGCTTCTGCTACATCATTTACAGTAATGTGATTTTCTAGGTGCGATTTTTGGTCTTCAGTCATTTGTGGAATATTTATTTGTGAGAAAAAGGAATCTGCTTCTTTAGTATCAAATATATTTGTTTCAGTGTATAGATCTTTTAAATGAGATTTAAATTTTTGTACTATTTTTTGTGGATTACTGGTATATACATTATTGGCCAATTTAAGTTTAATAGGTTTAAAAGATTTGTTAATGGATTTTAATGCCTTGGCCAATAATGTACCATGTTTGTTAGATTTTACATAGAAGTTATGTTTAGTTCTATGTATTGCTTTATCTGCTGATTTGGTGAGAAAAAGGTCATATTCCATACGTGCCTTTTCTAAGCGAGTTTTTGCAGATGAATTAGAATTGGATTGGAATGACTGAAATGCTAAATTAAATTCCGTCTCTAATTGTTTTGCTAAAGTTCTACTTTCACGTTTTAGAATACCCGTTTGTTGTTGTATTATGCCTCTAAGGACCGGCTTGTGTGCTTCCCACAATGTGAGTGAAGAGATGTCAGTGCTGGTGTTATTTTTCAAGTAGTCTTTCAATGCTTGCTCAATGATTAAATGGTGGGATGGATGTTAGATTAATATGTCAGGGAGGTACCAGGTAGGGTCGTGCGCTTTAGGTAAAATAGAGGCAACAGAGGTATATACTGCGTTGTGATCAGACCAAGGAATAGGAATAATGATTGACGTAATTATTTCTGGTACCATACCTATTGTTACGAATATGTGATCTATACGGCTAAATGTTTGATGAGGATTTGAAAAGTATGTATAGTTTCTTTTGGTTGGATTCGCTTCTCTCCAGGCATCAACCAAATTATGCCTGGAAAGAAGCTGAGAAAGAGACCATTTGGATTTGTATCTTGGTGAGGTATAAGGTGTTTTGTCTAAAAATGGTAGAAGTACCTGGTTAGAGTCACCACTAGGGATGAGCTTCGTGTTCGAGTCGAACCCATGTTCGACTCGAACATCGGCTGTTCGATCGTTCGCCGAATTGCGAACGTTATGGGCCGTTCGCGCTAAATTCGTGTGGCGCGTCACGGCCCATAATTCACTGCGGCATCGCAGTGCATTGCTGGCTGATGATTGGCCAAGCATGCACTATGACCCGCATGCTTGGCCAATCACAGCGCCGTCAGTAGAGAGAGCTGTAATTGGCCAAAGCCAGGGTGGCTTTGGCCAATTATGGCTCAGGGGATTTAGTACACACCCCACACTATATAAGGCCGCCTGCACGGCGGCCCTGTGTAGTGTGTGTTCCGGTGTGCTGAGAGATAGAGAGAGAGAGAGAGACAGTGTCATTTGATTTGAGTTAGATAGATTAGGCAGAACAGTCAGTCAGTTAGCTGCACTTACAGTGTATTGTGTATATATATGCATCCCAGGTGTTGCATATATATATACACTGTATTCAGTTTAGCTAGATCTGTTCCTGTTATCTTCTATCTAGACTATTTACATTTAATGCAGTGCGTCCTGCTCACAGTGTTCAGCTAGATCCGTTCCTGCTATTTACATTTAGTGCAGTGCGTCCTGCTCACAGTGTTCAGCTAGATCCGTTCCTGTTATCTTCTAGACTATTTACATTTAGTGCAGTGCGTCCTGCTCACAGTATTCAGCTAGATCCGTTCCTGCTATTTACATTTAGTGCAGTGTGTCCTGCTCACAGTGTTCAGCTAGATCCGTTCCTGTTATTTACATTTAGTGCAGTGCGTCCTGCTCACAGTGTTCAGCTAGATCCGTTCCTGCTATTTACATTTAGTGCAGTGCGTCCTGCTCACAGTGTTCAGCTAGATCCGTTCCTGCTATTTACATTTAGTGCAGTGCGTCCTGCTCACAGTGTTCAGCTAGATCCGTTCCTGCTATTTACATTTAGTGCAGTGCGTCCTGCTCACAGTGTTCAGCTAGATCCGTTCCTGTTATCTTCTAGACTATTTACATTTAGTGCAGTGCGTCCTGCTCACAGTGTTCAGCTAGATCCGTTCCTGCTATTTACATTTAGTGCAGTGCGTCCTGCTCACAGTGTTCAGCTAGATCCGTTCCTGTTATCTTCTAGACTATTTACATTTAGTGCAGTGCGTCCTGCTCACAGTGTTCAGCTAGATCCGTTCCTGTTATCTTCTAGACTATTTACATTTAGTGCAGTGCGTCCTGCTCACAGTGTTCAGCTAGATCCGTTCCTGTTATATTCTAGACTATTTACATTTAGTGCAGTGCGTCCTGCTCACAGTGTTCAGCTAGATGTTCAGCTAGATCCGTTCCTGTTAAATTCCTACTGACAGGCAGGCTTGTCTGGTTACAGTATATAAAGCTACCTGAAGAAAATTACAGGTGTTCTATTTGATCCTATTAGTACCACGGTCAGGCAGCTAGACTATTTACATTTAGTACAGTGCGTCCTGCTCACAGTGTTCAGCTAGATCCATTCCTGTTATCTTCCTACTGACAGGCAGGCTTGTCTGGTTACAGTATATAAAGCTACCTGAAGAAAATTACAGGTGTTCTATTTGATCCTATTAGTACCACGGTCAGGCAGCTAGACTATTTACATTTAGTACAGTGCGTCCTGCTCACAGTGTACAGCTAGATCCGTTCCTGTTATCTTCCTACTGACAGGCAGGCTTGTCTGGTTACAGTATATAAAGCTACCTGAAGAAAATTACAGGTGTTCTATTTGATCCTATTAGTACCACGGTCTGGCAGCTAGACTATTTACATTTAGTACAGTGCGTCCTGCTCACAGTGTTCAGCTAGATCCGTTCCTGTTATCTTCCTACTGACAGGCAGGCTTGTCTGGTTACAGTATATAAAGCTACCTGAAGAAAATTACAGGTGTTCTATCCCAGCTTAGTGCAGCTACAGGCCATTAGTATGTCTGGAAGGCCAAGAAGGAGAGGCAGACAGTCACAAGCCAATAAGAGAGGGCAAGCAGGCTCTGTGTCTAGTGCTGGTCGTGGAGACGGTGCATCCTCATCAGCACGTGGCCATGGGACACGCTGGGCCTTTTTTTCGGCAGCTGGCCGTGTTGAGCCGCAACATGCGGAAGACTTGGTCGAGTGGATGACCAAGCCGTCCTCATCCTCCTCATCCTCTCTCACCCATGCCCAGGGTGCTTTGTCTGGCAAAGCAGCGGCCTCTTCCCTCAGCTCAATGTCATCAGTGACTCCTTCCCTAGCTCCACCATGTCCTCATGAGGATTCCCTCGAACTGTTTGACCACAGTGTTGGGTACATGCTCCAGGAGGATGCCCAGCGTTTGGAAGGCTCTGATGACGATACTGAGCTCGATGAAGGCAGTAACATGAGCACGGACAGAGGGGGTGCCCAAGAAGGACAGCAATCTGGCAGTCATGCTCCCCCTGCTGCAGCATACTGCCAGGTTTTCTCCAGTGATGAGGAGGGAGGGGATGATGAGGTCACTGACTCAACGTGGCTGCCTGATAGGAGAGAGGAGGAGGAGGAGGAGGAGGAGGCGGCGGCACATCACCAACGAGGCAGGATGCCCTCCAGGGGCCAGCCTAAGGGCAGCACATTGACTGCATCACACCCCAAAGCTCCACATGTGCAGGGCGCTGCAGTCTCTGCGCGTTATTCAAAAAGTTCTTTGGTGTGGGCCTTTTTTGAGACGAGTGCATCAGATCGCACCGCTGCTATTTGCAACATATGTCTCAAGCGTATCTCGCGTGGCCAAAACATCTCCCGCTTGGGTACCACATGCTTGACCAGACATATGTTGACCTGCCATGCAGTTCGTTGGCAAGCGTATCTAAAAGACCCACACCAAAGAACAAAGAGGATCTCTCCTTGCTCCTCATCAGCTGAGATTTCCAACCCCACTAGACCTTCAGTCCTCTCTGAGACCTGCAGTGAGAGGAATGAAGGTGTAGAATTAGGTGTGTCACAGCCAAGTACTTGTGGGCAATCTGCTTTTGGTACACCAACGTCAGATTGTACCAGGCAAATTTCCCTGCCCCAGCTGCTGCACCGCCGAAAGAAGTTTGCTCCCAGCCATCCACATGCCCAGCGGTTGAATGCTAGCTTGGCAAAATTGCTAGCACTTCAACTGCTGCCTTTTCAGTTGGTAGACTCTGCCCCCTTCCGCGAGTTTGTGGAATGTGCGGTTCCTCAGTGGCAGGTACCCAAACGCCACTTTTTCTCACGGAAGGCGATTCCGGCTCTCTACCGGCATGTGGAAGGCAATGTCCATGCCTCGCTGGACAGGGCGGTCAGCGGTAAGGTGCATATTACCGCTGACTCATGGTCCAGCAGGCATGGACAGGGACGTTACCTAAGTTTCACGGCGCATTGGGTAACTCTGCTGGCAGCTGGGAAGGATGCAGGACAAGGTGCAGTAGTGTTGGAGGTTGTTCCGCCACCACGCCTCCAAAATGCTGATTGTGACACACCTCTCTCCTCCACCCCCTCCTCTTCTTCTTCCTCCATGGCCTCTTCCTCGGAACCAGCGGTGCTCCGTAGGCGTTCAATGGGCTATGCAAGTACGCAGGCCAAAAGATGCCATGCGGTGCTTGAGCTGGTGTGCTTGGGGGACAGGAGCCACACTGGGGCAGAGGTTCTGTCAGCTCTGCAGGGGCAGGTTCAGAGGTGGTTGACGCCACGCCAACTTAAGGCAGGAATGGTGGTTTGCGACAATGGCACCAACCTCCTCTCTGCCCTCCGACAGGGACAAATGACCCATGTGCCCTGTTTGGCTCACGTCCTTAACTTGGTGGTGCAGCGGTTCTTGGGCAGGTACCCGGGCTTACAGGATGTCCTGAGGCAGGCCAGGAAAGTCTGTGTGCATTTCCGCCGGTCATATAATGCCAGTGCTCGGCTGACGGACCTCCAAAAGGAGTTTAACCTGCCCAAGAACCGCCTAATCTGTGACATGCCCACCAGGTGGAACTCAACGTTGGCCATGCTGCAGCGGCTGCACATGCAGCAGAGGGCCATCAATGAGTACCTGTGCGACTATGGCACCAGGACAGGGTCAGGGGAGCTTGGTTTTTTTCCCCACGCCAGTGGGCCATGATCAGGGATGCATGCACTGTCCTGTCACCATTCGAGGAGGCCACGAGGATGGTGAGCAGTGACAGTGCATGCATCAGTGACACTGTCCCCCTTGTCCACCTGTTGGAGCACACGCTGCGTGGAATAATGGACAGGGCACTTGAGGCAGAACAGAGGCAGGAAGAGGAGGACTTCCTTAGCTCTCAAGGCCCCCTTTATCCAGACAGTGTTCCTGCGTGCCCGCCGATCACACAGGAAGAGGACGAGGAGGAAGAGGAGGAGGAGGAAGATTGTGTCAGTATGGAGGTGGAGCCTGGCACTCAGCATCAGCAGCAGTCTTTAAGGGATCAGTCCCAAGAAACACATGGACTTGTACGTGGCTGGGAGGAGGTGGCTGCGGACCATGTCGTTCTTAGTGACCCAGAGGACTCCGGACCGAATGCCTCAGCAAACCTACGCTGCATGGCCTCCCTGATCCTGCAAAGCCTGCGTAAGGATCCTCGTATTCGTGGTATCAAGGAGAAGGACCAATACTGGCTGGCAACCCTCCTTGATCCACGTTACAAGGGTAAGGTTGCGGACCTTATCTTGCCATCGCAGAGGGAGCAGAGGATGAAACATCTTCGGGAGGCCTTGCAGAAAGGTCTGTGCAACGCGTTCCCAGAGACTGGGAGGTTACAAACTCCTGTTTCTGGACAACGTGTTGCTGAGGCTTCGGTCAGTCAAAGAAGGAGCGGTGGAGAAGGTGGCCGTCTGACCGATGCGTTCAGACAATTTTTTGGTCCGCAGCCCCAAGGTATGATCGGTTCCAGCAACCATCGCCAGCGTCTGTTTTACATGGTGCAGGAATACCTAGGGGCAAGATCAGACTTGGACACCTTTCCCACCGAAAATCCTCTGGGTTACTGGGTCTTGAGGATGGATCACTGGCCAGAGCTTGCACAGTATGCAATTGAGCTACTGGCCTGTCCTGCATCCAGCGTTCTTTCGGAACGCACATTCAGTGCTGCTGGAGGCGTGGTAACCGATCACAGGGTGCGTCTGTCCACCGACTCGGTCGATCGGCTGACCTTCATAAAAATGAATGAGTCTTGGATCACCACCAGCTACCAAGCACCTGATGCTGATGTAACCGAATAATTTTTTTTGAAATCTCAGATCCCTTCAAAGACTGCCTATGCTGATGCTGAGTGACTATCCCTGAGTAATTATCCTCTTCCTCCTCAATCATCACGCTGATAGCTTGTAAGAACATTTTTGGTTCTGGGCGCCACCACCAGTGCCTAAGGCACAATTTTTCAGCCCCTGTTTAACAGGGGCGTGTAATTACAATTTTTGATGTAATACTTTGCAGCAGGGCTCGTTCCTGCATTCCAACTAGAGTGTCTGTGAGGGGTTGCAGTGTTGTGGCACCAGCACCAGTGCCTAAGGCCCAATTTTTCTGCCCCTGTCTAACAGGGGCGTGTAATTACAATTTTTGATGCAATACTTTGCAGCAGGGCTCGTTCTTGCGTTCCAACTAGAGTGTCTGTGAGGGGTTGCAGTGTTGTGGCACCAGCACCAGTGCCTAAGGCCCAATTTTTCTGCCCCTGTCTAACAGGGGCGTGTAATTACAATTTTTGATGCAATACTTTGCAGCAGGGCTCGTTCCTGCGTTCCAACTAGAGTGTCTGTGAGGGGTTGCAGTGTTGTGGCACCAGCACCAGTGCCTAAGGCCCAATTTTTCTGCCCCTGTCTAACAGGGGCGTGTAATTACAATTTTTGAAGCAATACTTTGCAGCAGGGCTCGTTCCTGCGTTCCAACTAGAGTGTCTGTGAGGGGTTGCAGTGTTGTGGCACCAGCACCAGTGCCTAAGGCCTAATTTTTCAGCTCCTGTTCAACAGGGGCATGTAATTACAATTCTTGATCTAATATTTCACAGCAGGGCCCTGTGAGGGCTTACAGTGTTGTGGCCACAGCAACACCTAAGGCCCAAATTTCTGCTGAGTATATAGGGCAGGACCCTACTTTCAAACATCTAACTTACAAACGACTCCTACTTGCAAACGGAAGGAGACAACAGGAAGTGAGATGAAATCTACCCCTAGGAAGGGAAATTCTCTCCTGTAAGAGTTAATATGGGAAAACAATTTCTCCTTTCCACTGATGCTTTCCAATCCTTGTTCCACAAAAAAACCCAAATTTTCAAAAAACATTTTTCATTGGGACAAAAAAGTGAGGTGAAATCTTCTGAAGAGGAGGAAAGACAGCAAAACAAATGTCACAGGGGTGATAACCCTTCCCTATGTTTTCCAAAAAGCTTAGAAAAGATTTTTTGGCTGGAGCTAAACACGTTAAAAATGTTCAAAATTACAAACAGATTCTACTTAACAACAAACCTACAGTCCCTGTCTTGTTTGCACCGCCTGTATACTGCTGTTCAGAGTATATAGGGCCTGGTGGCCCCACACCTTTCCTTATTTTAATTTGGGTGTGGGGTTCCCCTTAATATCCATACAAGACCCAAAGGGCCTGGTAATGGACTGGGGGGTACCCATGCCGTTTGTCTCACTGATTTTCATCCATATTGCCATGACCCGACATGACATTAAACCCGCAAGCAGTTTTAAATGAGATTTTTTCCTTTAAAAATGACATTTGGTGCAGGGACTGTTCTAAACATGGGAAACACGCGTCACTTTACAGGCATACTATAGACACCCCCCAGGTACGATATTTAAAGGAATATTTCACTTTTTTTTTTTTACTTTAAGCATCATTAAAATCACTGCTCCCGAAAAAACGGCCGTTTTTAAAAAAATTTTTTGCATTGATACATGTCCCCTGGGGTAGGACCCGGGTCCCCAAACCCTTTTTAGGACAATACCATGCAAATTAGCCTTTAAAATGAGCACTTTTGATTTCGAACGTTCGAGTCCCATAGACGTCAATGGGGTTCTAACGTTCGTGCGAACTTTCGGTCCGTTCGCGGGTTCTGGTGCGAACCGAACCGGGGGGTGTTCGGCTCATCCCTAGTCACCACACACAAAGATTGAACCAATTCTGTGAGTATTTATAACTTAAAAGAGATGCGATAAGAATGGTAATGGATGACGATTAGGGGCATAATAGGAGACCACTGTTATAGCTGTATCCATCACATATCCTGTTAGTAACAGGTATCTTCCTTCTGGATCTTTAATTTCAGATTGTAATATAAATGGTGTGGAGCGATGGAAAGCTATAAGAGTGCCACGTTTTTTAACATTAGCTGATGCTGTATACACTTGAGGGTAGGAGTTACTGAAAAATTTGGGAGTATTAGTCTGTGTAAAATGCGTTTCTTGAAGGCAGACAATGTGTGCCTTCTTTGTTTGAAATGACCTAAATGCTTTTGTACGTTTCTGAGGTACATTAAAACCCTGTGCATTGAGTGATAGTATATTTAAAGGAGCCATGTCAAAGTAATCCACAGTCTTGCTATTTTCTTTAGAATATACTTATCACAATTATTTTTTGGACTCACCTTCGCGGACACAAGAAAGGAAAAAAGAAAAGAAGATTTAGTACAATCAATCATAGTAACGAAAAAGGAAAAATAATGAAGTATATAGCATAATAATACAGTAAAAAAATATTTGTATTCAAAAAATACCCGTGATGGGGAGTAGAATTCACCATCAGGGGATGAGGGGCCTTCGTCGAATCTCCACATAATGCTGTGGGGATCTGAGTAAAGCAGGTTGAGGCGCATGAAGCTTCCGTGCACTGGGGAGCCGCATGAAAAATAAATATTGTATAGCACTAGAATGTGGTGATAATAGCCCTAAATATGTATTATGGTGTCATACATATGTTAAAGTCTAATGTGGCAAAATAAAGAAAGTGAATATGGGATGAGAAGTTTCAAATAGATATATCTGTATAATTAAATTGAATTGAGTTCAGGCTTATATAAACAGAACTATCTTCTATAGTGAAATAGCCAGAATGAACTAATAACAGTGGCTACAATTTACCCACATACTATGCTATTATGTTTCCAAGTTTAAAAATAGATACATTGTTATAGAGTAACTCACTACGTTTTAGCTACATAACATTAACCTGTAAATAAATCTGAGCCTATTAGCTGTTGATAATAATGGATCCCTTTTTGAGAAAAAAGAAAAATAATATAATATGAATTCAAAAAATACAATAAGAAGTCCAGTAAAGGATTATAAAAATAAATGTTCATAATATAAAATTCAATATTATTTTATATTGAACATAAAGGGAAAAAAAAGGGGGATCACATAAATTAATAAATTTTCCTTTGAAGCTTAGAAATAATTAGTAAAATTACATAAATGTATAATATGTAGTATATGTATTTAATTGCATCCCATATTATAACCCATAGATCAGGGAGCAATAAGGGGTACTTAAGCAAAGAAAAACAAAAAAGGGGACCAATTAGAGCAAAATCTAAATATTTTTCTTATCCCCAAAGGGTTCAGTACTAGTAACAAATATTAAATTGAATATTAAAGAAGAAATTCATCAGTCCATGGAATCTTCTTGACATTGGGGTGATGTTGCAAATCGACCTCTTTTATTCAGATGTTGAGTTCCATTTTTTGCCTCAGGTTGATGTGCGTTTTGCAGGGAAGAGGTTGACGCTGATCTTCTTCTTGATGCAGTAGTGGTGAGGTTCCCTTCTACTAGATTAAGATCTTGGAGGGTTTGTTGCAATTCTTCAGCTGTTCTGCAGGAAATTCTATTACCTTGATGGGTGAAGCGTAAAGAAAATGGGAAGCCCCATTGGTATTTTATATTATGCTGTTGTAGTACTATCAATTGGGGTTTCATGGACCTCCTTTTTGAGATTGTTAATTGAGAGATATCAGCAAAGAGTTGATAGTTATAACCTTGAAATACAAGACTGTTCTTTTCTCTAGCTGCATTTAAAAGCTGTTCCTTTGTTTTATAGAAATGAAATTTTGCTATAATGTCTCTTGGGGGGCCATCCACTTTCTTGGGCTTAAGAGCCCTATGCACTCTATCCATCTCCAGCCTTTCCTGTGGTATTCCTGGTAGTAATTGTAGTAGTTGTGGTAGTTGTTTGCAAGTCTATTACAGTTTCAGGAATTCCTCTTAAACGTATATTGGACCTTCTGGTTCGATTTTCATAATCTTCCAACCTATTTTGCAAATTGATATTTTCTTCCTTCAATATTTCCAATTCAGACACACAATCTTGGGTTGTGCTTTCAATATCCTCCACTTTAAGTTCCAGAGAGGCTGTGCGTTGTCCCAATTCTCTAATTTCCTTAGTTAGGTTATTAGTGATTTGTTCTGAAGTTTTCCTTAACGCTTTATGAAGCATTTTTTCAAATTGTTTTAATATATTTGAGGGAACTACAGGTTCTTGAAATGATGTATGTGGTAAAGTTAATTCAATTTCTGAGTCTGAGTTCCCAGGGGAGATATGCTGTAGCATCTTAGGCTTATTTCTTTTCTGTGAGGTAAATGTAGCTGAGGAGACTGGCGCTTTTTTTGTGGTGTTCTGTGCTTGTGTGCCGTTATTAGGGGTCTGTTTAGTTTTGTTTCTGGCACCCCCCAACACCATTTTAGTATCAAAATGCTCCTCTCACCTTCCAGGAACAGATGAGTAATATATTAGCCGTTTTTGTGCCGCCGGGTTAATTTGTTATCTCGGCTTTCTCCCCCTCACGGAGTGGAGCTCTAGCCTGACATGTCAGTCCCGCTAGCCTCCGTGCATGCGCCTCCCCATATATACTATTTCATTGGTTTTTAAAGCACTATATTCAAACTGTTTATTGAACAAAAAGCAACAAATACAGTAACTTATAGCTGCCACTCATAAATCGTCTTTCAGTTGACTGCTGTAAGTTGAAAAAGCTGCACCATAATTGGTTGGTATTTTGAAGCTTGTACTTGTACTAACTTTTTATTTAACTACCTATTTTAAAACCTCTAAATTGTTGTATGTTATAAATGTCTTCAATGCAAGCAATTTAACGACAATATGACCCTCTATAGGGTAAAAACAAAAATTACCATTAACTGAAGCATAAACCATGCATAAATTAAATACATATTATTATTTGCAAATTTATTTGGCTATGAATACAGTGCCATTTTACTAAAAAGGCTTTATTGTATGTGTATGGCTCAGTTGAACTTAGAAAATCTTTCTTTGTCACTGTGTTTGATTTATTTAATATGTACATAAAAGTGATATCAGATAAAATTCTGCATAGTTTTATGCCTCTTAAAATATGTTGTACCTTTTAGCTTCTGACTTGCAATTATTTTAATGCTCTGAAAATGAAACTTTTGAGTTTCAATGGAAATCATACTGATTCATGAGGTATATAGATATATATAAGAAAGTCAAAGTGTAAAGTGGTCTGTTACCATGGAAGGGGAGCATTCTTCTTCCTTAACTACTTCAGCTCCAGAAGGTTTTACCTCCTTCCTGACCAGGCCATTTTTTGTGATACAGCACTGCAATATTTTAACTGACAATTGCACGGTCGTGCAATGCTATACACATATGAAATATATATCCCTTTTCCCCACAAATAGAGCTTTTTGGTGGTGGTATTTGATCACCTCTGTGGTTTTTATTATTTTTTGTGCTATAATCAAAAAAAGACAGACGATTAAAAAAAAAACAAAAAAAAGATTTCTTACTTTCTTACTTTCTGCTATAAAACATACCCAATAAAATTTTTAAAAAATCTAATTTATTCATCAATTTAGGCAAATATGTATTCTGGTACATATTTTTGGTAAAAAAAAATACCAATAAGTGTATATTGATTGGTTTGCACAAAAGTTATAGGGTCTACAAACTACAATATTTTTATGGACTTTTTATTTTTTTATTGTTTTCACTAGTAATAGCAGCGATCAGTGATTTTTTGCAGGACTGCAACATTGCGGAGAACAAATCTGACACTTTTTGGTGACCAGTGACACCAATACAGTGATCAGTGCTAAAAAAAAAAGCACTGTCACTATTTAAATAACACTGGCATTGAAGGGGTTAACACTAGGGGCGATCAAGGGGTTAAGTGTGCTCCTAGGTAATGCTTTCTAACTTTGGGGGGAGTGGATGCACTGGATGAAAAGAGAGATCCGTGTTTCTGCTTACCAGAAACATAAGATCTCTCCTTTACTCTCTGACAGAACAGCGGTCTGCCTTGTTTATATAGTATATTTGCGGTGGGCGGTTCGGAAGCGGTTAAACATGTAGTGAACCGCAATGACCAGCTTAGCAGTGACTCCATAATAGACCATTTCACAACTAAGCAATGTTTTTTCTGGAATGCTTAAACTTCACTGGGGGACCCTGTAAAGAGGATGAACCCTAAAGAATTAAGGCAAGGACAAAAAAGCTTGGCTTTCAATAACATCCCTAGTAGGCAATCAATAGGACGTCTTTCACTTACCAAGAGACATAATTTTTACAAATTCACTTTGCACTGAAAAAAATCCACTAATAGGGATACAAGATATCTTTTCACTCAAGTACAAAAAGACTCAAGCTTTTCAGAAGCTCTCAGCTTACCTTTATTTCCTTATTTGCTTTTTATGTGATATTTAAGAGTGTCACTACACAGAGGTTATAGCTGCTGATATTTTATGATAAACATGTTTATTTTTTCACTCCATGCTCTGTTTGCCTGCAAACATGTGTATTAAATGTATATTCATAGAAAGAAGAAATATGGTTAACAAAGCAGTTTGTCATGGTTAAATTAACTTTTACACCTTATACTTCACACATACCCTAAGTACCCACATGAGCCTGATCTTGATCCAGCACTGTCCCCAAGAGCAGCAGCAGCTCTTTCGTCTCTTTCTCTCCTCTCTTTCTGGACATGAAGGCAGCCATTGACACTTGCTGCTGTCAATTGCAGCCTGTGAGGAGGGAGCGGGTGATGGGGACGAGCTGTGCTGTGTATGTAGATAGACACACAGAGCACCAGCTCAAGATTGACTGCTATGGAGGCAATCAGAAGGGAAGAGCCAGGAGCAGTTTGGGCACCTAATCTTTGAAACCCTTACATCATATGTGAGTAATTTCTTTTTCCTCTGCTTAAAATATAATAGAAATTACACATAGCAATTGGGGTTTATATCAATTCATAAATAAATGGTGGAAAATATAGTGGACAATAGACATATTGTAGATTCTGGAGCCTTTTACCTCTTAATGAGAGACTTGAAGACATGACAGAACATGAGGTCCTATGAGACAACTGGATGCTCTGAAAAGGGAAAGGGAAGCTCTAATTGGAATACAAATAGTGTTTGTTTTATCTGTGGAGAACGGCCTCTGTTTGTTAATTGGCATGCTGAGATCATTTTGAAATGGTTGATATAACATTCTGGCCCACTGAAAAAGCTCTGCTGTTTTCAAAGATTGATAATCAATGCCTCACTGAACACAGTTCTTTGAAATACAGCATTTGTTCATCCTCTTTGCTTAAATAAGTAGCTGCAATCACTGTTACTTACAATGGAATGTTAATTTGTGAAGGAACAAAAAATGTTAATACCAATTGACAAACAAAGCAAAGCTGCAATTTTTACAGTTCTTATTTTGTAAATAAAATGCACACATTTTACTCAATTGAAGTGTGGTTTAAGCTTTATAAGCTATCATCACATAAAAAACAAACAAATATTGTACTTTTTAATTTGTGATATATGTTCAGATTGTAGTCATTTTAATACTTGCTTTCTTGTCTTTAGTCTGTCATACTTGCTGATGTCACATAGTCCTAGTCTTCAAATGAAAATTTGAGTTAAGGAATAAAATGCAACAGGAAATTCTAAATTAAATTATATATATATATATATGTATGTATTAATGTAGTATAAACTTTGAAAAGTATTTGCCCTCTGAAAATGTGCACATATCCCAAAAATACTAGATAAATGGTAATCTAGTTAGACTGAACTGTTGCATTTTGGTGGCAATGGGTCATTTCTAATGTTAAACAGATATTATGTGAATAGACTTGTTTAGAATTTTAAAACATAAATTAGTTGCATGTGTACCTTGCCTTACCAACATAAGAAGAAACTAATACCCTGAGGGCCCATTCATACCAGAAGGCTCTCAGTATTCTGTGCATAATGCATGCTCTATGATGCATTGCTAAAACACATCACAGCATTTTTTTATATTTTTTTTAAAACTTACATTAAATAACACTTCATTTACCTCTAAGCATCATGGTGCCTTGCAATGTGCAGGCTGTAACCTGACACTTGCGATAAAACGTGCGCCTGTATTATTTTATTAATTGCAAACCAATGGAGCCTGCTGGTATAAAATAGTCCTATACAAAGCTTTGTCTTTGCATTGGAACTATGGTAGACAATGCTGCTCAAAGTGAGGCTGGTGTGACTGAGCCTTAAACATAAGCAGAATATGGTCAAGTGCAAACCATATATTTCTTTTTAATTTCCCAAATGTTGTCATGTGTAAATATACAAAATGATTGTAGGATTTTATAAACTCTTAGGCCTGGTTGACACCTATGCAGTTTGCTTTTGATTCATTTCTGCAGAGCATTCTGCAGTGCATTTTGAATTCTTGCACACGGGTTCTTGCCGCGTTTTCAGGATTTTTTTTAGATGCATTTGTGTTTTTTATGCTTTTTTTTTTCAAAGGGGAGATGTTTTTGTTGTTAGGCAGATTAAAAAATGCAAAACGCAAAATGCATCAAAAACATATCAAAGATACACTACATGCATTTCTACAGCATGTCCATTGAAGTCTACTAAACCAAAAACACACTGTGTTGCATTTAAAAAGGCCCTGACCCTTTCAAAAAATTCAGCAGCTGAAAAATGCACAGGTGTGAAGTGTCCCATAGGAAACCATGTTAAATGAACTGTAGTACATTTCTGCAAAACATAAAATGTACTAAAACTAAAGGTGTGAATCAGGCCTTATAGTCCAGTAATTTACTGTGTATTTTACATATGCTTTATTTAGTATTCATACTTAATAGTTGATTTATGCTTTCTTATATTGCATATAACTTTTTATACATAATTACATGTTACCCTAATTTCAGTAATTTCTGTGGATGTAACACATAGCACCTTGAGGCGATTCAGTTTGCATTTGCAGCGCTTTACAAATCATTCATTCATTCATTCATTCACATTTAAAAAAAGATTTGCTATATCATCTTATTTTTGTTTTCAGGGTGGTTATGCAGCCTATCGATATGCTCAGCCTGCAACGGCTACTGCAGCTGCCTACAGTGACAGGTAAAAATGGACATGTAACATAACAAAAAAAAGTGCACATATAAATGTTTATATTAAGCCTTTTTAAAGATTTTTTTTTTTTTTGAGATTGGCTTTTTTTAACAATTTAAATCCAATGCTGTATGTAATATATATAATCTACTATATGTAATCTTTCAGCCTTTGCCTTTCTGTGGCCTCCTTGTGTTATTGTAATTGCATAGCACATAGGATTAGCAAAAGCACCCCAAGCATTTTCTTCACTTACACCCTGGCCAAGGTCTAGGACCTTATACAGACATCTTGGTCCTGACAGCATCTTATGTATGGTTGAACTACTGCATCTAGCCCTTAATACAAGCACTGATTAGAATACATTGGTTATACGTAATCCTATGAACATGAACTACATGAATTTCTATGAACTACAGCCACTATGTGCCAAGAGTTAATAAGGAAACTTATACTGGAAAGGATGTGACAAAGTTTTTCTCCTCCAACAACCATAGTCAATGGTAAAATAACCGTAAAGATACATAAATGGCACAAAAGTGGCCAATGTGCTTACACTAATATACAGGTAGACTTAAAACAATAATGATAATAATAATAATAATAATATTAAAGTCTTTGAAACTTCTTAGTCAAATGACTGGAAGGGTCATCAAGGGTTAATTAGACTCCATTTGAATGCACTGGCTGAAGCTTCTGTCAGAGACCATGGGGTATCTCCAACCAACAACAAAATAAGCAAATCAAGAGGGTGAAATCAAAGTGGTAGAACACGTTTATTGTCGCTAACAGACAAGTGTTCACTCACAAGA
Source organism: Aquarana catesbeiana (assembly GCF_042186555.1). NCBI lineage: Eukaryota > Metazoa > Chordata > Amphibia > Anura > Ranidae > Aquarana > Aquarana catesbeiana. The sequence goes on along the minus strand of NC_133329.1, from coordinate 222,247,668 downwards.
CAAATAAGCAGAAATGCATGTACAGTAATTCTCAAGACTAGCAATGCTTTTGAACAAGGCCGGTGTCTGTGTGTTCCTGGATAGTATTCCCACCAGAAGCCAGGCTCACCGCTAGGACCAGATATACATGACAGCGTGGGAAACAGAGGAGATGACTTCAGACACTGGGGTGGAAAAAAAAAATATTGCAATGTGTTTCAGAGCCACTGACTTCTGTATCAAGCCAACAGCTTCAAAATGCTTTGCAATGCCTTTTTTCCACCCTCCACATCAGGTGTCATCTCCTCTGTTTCCCACACTGTCATCTCTATCTGGTCCTAGTGGTAATGGCTCAGCTCCAGGTAGGGATACTATCAGTGCACACACAGATCCCTGTGGAAGACAGCTTTGCAAGCATTGAGAATTACTGTGCATGCACTTCTGCTTACTTGTCTTGAGAGTGAAGATTTGTCTTTTGTCTACAATACATGTGTTTTACTATTGCATTTAGATTAAGTCCACTTGTGTTTGCTTATCTTGGCCAATGCTTATATGAGGTAGAGTGACTCCCCTGGGGAAGAAATGGCCACCATTATTTAAATAATTCTGTCTGGACTTTATGAATTGAAAATTGGTATGGTTCTGTAATATATCAGCGTATTAATTAAACTGCAGACAAGGCCACAGAGTTTGAGGGAATAGAAATGTTCAGTGATAGCACAGCAAAGGCTGCTAAAACAGCATAAAAGTTATATAAATAATGTGTGGTGTTTCAGGAAAAACACAATCACCAAAAAAATTGTGTTGGAAATCCACTTTGAAAAAAAGTCTGAAAACAGCTTTTCCTCCAATTAACCTCTTCAAGTGATGACATTATTTCCTAGTTACTTGATAATATACTGTATATGTTCACAGTAGGTCAACATAATTATTTAAAAAGTGAATAGGAAACTCAGTATGTGATATCGTTTATAGAAATATAAGATCCTGTGCTGCTGAAAAGCTAATTTAAATGCAAAGTTTTCACTCAAGCATTAAAGTAGTTTGATTTCATATTTTGTACTCTGATGTAGCTCATTGCCTATATTATTTAAAACAACTTTGTACTGAAGTACTGAAAAGAGACAAAAACTGCAAAAAAAAAATTACTATTAATAAAGAGTAGCAGAGTTCATTTAAATAAATATATGTAAACTATAAATTATCTCAAATTTGGCATATACAACTAATGTAATGTTTAATATAAATGAAGAGCATATTCTTGTAAACATTTTTGTGAATGCAAGATAGGGTTACATTCTAATCCTAATGCATCTGTATATCACATCTAATGGGGAAAAGCATTACATATGTATCATACAGTAATTACCTGTGACCAATTATGATCTATTTGAAACTCTAATTTTCTTTTGACATTTTCATGTTAATCCCCTAAACATCACTTTTCCTTTTACAAGCATGAATAGCTAGGAAAATAGGTACATTCATTATGGCATTTTCAATCCCCACTTCAAGTATATATCACAATTTAATAAATGTATTAAACATTATATAGCATACACAGTTTTCTTATGCTACTACTAACCACAATTAAACTTAGCCTTCTTGTACCACAAAATAAAAATCGATTTTTGTTACCAAAATGTATCTTTCTTTGTGACACATCTTCCAACAAATATCTAATATGGTTGTATAAAAACTAAGAAATGAATACCATACCTACATGCAGTAAATAATATAATTTGCCCTAAAAAGGATAAGTGCACACTCAGATAAAGTGCACCTATCCTTTTTGCATCTCCAACCCAAGGTGCATATTTGCCTTCATCCTATGACTGCAGCCCCCAAAATTTTTGCATTTGGCAAGTAAAATATTTTTTGTGATACCACACTTATGAGTGTGTTTAAGTCTTTAGCTTTAATACTCTGAGTTAATGAAGTCAGATTAGAATAAGATGACTCTGGGTTACTACAGAATTTGAACTTAAGAATTAAGAACTCTTCATTGAGCAAGGCCACAGTCTGCTTATGTTATCTGAAAAAAATATTGCTTCTGTCTAATAGATTTTTGAAAGACCATTGAGTGTTTTATTATAAGAATGCTTATTTATGGAAGCTCATGTATGTTTATACATGTGGTATATACCAATTGAATGTTGCTTAATGTGCATTGCATGAATATACACAATTGTTATTGTGACATTGAAGAAAAAAAATGACAATATAAAGAAAAATACTGCATGAGTAGTTGACGCATGTTGTGTCAGAAAGGTAAGAACACTAAAGTCAAATGCTATTTTGAATTCATTTAATTTATTTTTATGAAATCTTTATTGGGGAATTGCTTAAATGAATGTCTTTGTCATAGATTCAGATTATTATGCAGTAACATGTTGTGAAAGTGCTATTTAATTTCAAATGATGTGTAATGCTAGCATGTTATAGTTTCATGGTTGCTGGAAAATGTGTTTTTGTTTTTTTCAGATCAATAATTTTGTGACTAATGACAATAAATGCTCTGCTATGACGTGGCCATGCATGTCTAAAGTGTTGTATCCAACTTTTTGCATGTACAGTCTATACACTTTTCAACTATATTATGTACTAAAGTAAATGTTTGCATATGTTTTAAAATGAAAGTGCATGTATTGGTAATGTAATCATACAGACTGATGTTAGGTTTAGTGCTATTTTTATTCTTTACATGAAACAAAGAAAAAAATACAGCATATAATTTGTTGCATACTTTTAAAATATGGATTGCTGCACTTTCATTATTTATTATTTTAGTGAGATAGCTGTAACTTTTTAAATACACTTTTCTTTACACTTGTCATTATGAGATTTTACTAATTCAAAGACTACAGGAGAAAGTCTTGTAACATGATCCCATTGTGTGTTCTTCCAATATGAAGAAAACAATGAACATCAGATATAAGCTAGCACGCATCCAGTATAGCTCTTTCTCCTATCATCAGTCACTATGCTTAACATACAAACTGCAAACAATAGAATAAAGTAATGGATCTATGAATTAAGAAATGTGCCTTCATCAAGAGTAACTTATAGAGATAATTGTAGAAAAGAGAATTTATGGAGTGATGCTGTCTGAAAGAGTTGTATATTGTTATACTAAACTACAAATTCTTTTTATTGGAAAATAAGGCACTTGAAGGCATATGCATTGTTGTAAGCAGAGACATGGGTCTGATGTATTTGTTGCATGGAAATATATTAATATTTCTAAAGATATGTTGATTGATTATGATGATAATTTAATCAAGCTATCATATTCCTGATATTAGGCTGTTAACAACATGCCATGTTGTCTTGCTCTGCCTTCCTTTGGATCAGCATTGTTACATTTTTCAAAAGCTTGAACCCTTTTCCAATGCTTCTTTTTTTTTTGTCTGCCAAATGAGTATTTGAGTTTTTCAATACCTTGTAATCTAGTTACTAGCAATTTACTAGCAAAAGGGTTGTAATTTATTTATGAGTGCCACAATATTTTTGTTTAAGTCAAAAACCACAGCTTGTTGATAAAATGATCACCTGGTTCCTTTTAAAATATTTTTTTGTACATAAATTGCCCTTTACTGAGTGATTTTTCAAAAGTTCTTAGTGACACGGAAGTTATGCAATTAACATGCAACTGCCACAAATACCCTTAAATTAAATAATTGTCAAAAAGGGATAGTGTTCTATATTAGTGTAGTTTAATCTTTTTTTATATATATAAATATACCAGAGTATACCTTTAGTCCTAGCTTAGTATTTTGGCTCCAATGCCTTAATTGTTAACTGATTTTTAAATGCAAGTTTTTTAAACTTAATGGAATTTTTTTATGTTCCAGTCAGACTGGAGCTTTCTAATTTTTTTGTCCCATTAAGCAGAGTTTGAATGTCTAATTGCAACATGTGTACCCTTGTTAGGTACTAAGCCCTAAAAGCCTTTATTGTGGCTGTTTCTGATACTATAGGTGCTTGCAAAACAGTGCAGAACATAAGGTTCTATAGCCTTGAATTCATTTTTACAGTCATTATGTATCATTATGTGGCATAATGTAGCTGATGGGTTAGAGGGTAAGCTGAAAACTGGAGGACATCACTGAAATAAGATCAACTCATTACTTCCTAGCTTGTATTGCCTGTAAATGGGCATAACTAACCCTGGTAATGTAGAAAGAGCAAGAAATGGCTGAATGGCCACACTCCATTAAGACACCTTTATTGAAGTCAGATAAAATCCAAAAAGTCACAAACGATCACATCGATCCCAGAGGAACAGGACAAGGCAAAGCTTACATGTTTCACACAACAAATGGGTGCTTAATCAAAGAGCTGTGACTATTTGGATTTTATCTGACTTCAATAAAGGTCTCTTAATGGAGTTTGGCCATCCAGCCATTTCTTGCTCTTTCTATGCTACTTGCAGAGCCTGCACCTGTTGTTTGCTAGCAGGAGGTGTAATTTTGGGATGGTTTGCCTAGAACAGTGAGTTCTTACCTAACCCTGGTAATGCCCCTGATCCTGTTTACTGAACTAAAGTTAAACATTCATTGGTTCTCATAAAAAAAACAACTATACGAAAAACTGATTTAGAGTGATTGTGAAGGCTTTTTGTTATACATATATATATTTATTTATATTGTACTTAATGGTAGCTTACCTCCTTTTCTGGAGTCCCCATGGGCATTCTCTGTTCTGAGCTGGGATGTGTGTGTCCATAACACACACAGCAAGGCTTGGCCACGTCCCCTGTTTCCTCTCACAGAATCTGTGAGCCAATGGCTCCTGCTGCTGCCTGAGTCTCCAGTGAGACTAGGGAGAGAAGAAGTAATGCTTCTGGCACTACAGGACTGGATCAATTATGGGTGCTAGGTACGTTTTAAGGGGCAGGGGGCTAAGACAAGCACTAGGTGTTTTTTACTTTAATGTAGGGAAGGCATTAAGATAAAAAACATTTTGGGTTTAGAACTGCTACTACTTTAAGTACCAGATGGCACAGCAGATTAGGGACTAAGGCAAATTGACACACAGAGACAAGGTTTTCCAGTTTTCCTTGGAAATCTCCCTTTGAGGAAATGTATGGCTGTTTTGTATATATTTGCTTTCAAATTAAAGCTACTGTGTGTTTTATTTTTAGATGCTCAAATATACTTTAAATGGTATGCCTTATTGTTATTTTAATATATATTAGCACATTATAGCAGCTATTACCCATTCACATGCATTGCATATTATATTTATACAGATCATGGCCACTGTATGCAGCTGAGCCTTTGACTTTATGACTGCTGACACATGTCCAGTTATCATGCAAGCTTAAAACCAGTGAATTTGTGCTACAGAGCACACTCTACAATGGCCAATCTATACTATATCAGGGGCACTTATCTGGAGAATGCGTGATAGCTGGGGACATACCTGAGGCCACACTAATTATAGTCACAGGCACTTCTCCATAGCGCATCAAAAAAAAAAGTATATAATTCTATTTCAAAATATTCGAGCATGAGGCTAATTTTAACTTGTTGGATTTAAATTACAGTTTGCATTTACTACAGACATTCAGTATTACTGGATTTATATTAAAGTTACTACAGTCCCCTCATATGAGAAGGAATACATATGAATGTAATTCTGTGTCATTTTTTTTTAAATTTCAGTGGAATACTGCTACAGTGAGACAAGCAACGCCTTGACAGTATAGAACACTGATAGCTGGGTGCACAGGGACTGTCAGACCATTATCTGCTTCTGCTGCTGTGCTGCATGACCTTGGGCAAGTTCCTTGCCTTGCCATACATTTCTCAGTGGAAAAGATATTTGCATCTTAATTGTAATTTCCTGCATGAATAATAAAGAAAAAAAAAGTAGGTTGCACATGTAATTTTCCTGCATCAAAAATATAGCAGTGAAAAGGGGATTCCCACTTTCTTTTGGTTGCCAAGAAAGATAGCTCATGAAATAAACTGGCTATGTTAAGTATTGATAATGAGCATTTTTGTATTTTAAAAACTTTAAAACACATTTTCATTAGCATTATTTTTCCAGTCATTGTTGTGCTGAATGTATACTTGCTATTAACATTTTATTATTTAAAGAGCAAGTCAATATTTGATTTTTTTTAATGAAAATTAAAGTAGATGTAAACCCTAGCCAGATGACATTAGTTTGATAAAGCACAAAGTATCAGAAACAATTTTTTTTTTTTTTTTAGAAAATATTTTAACCTTTTTGCTTATTATTTTGTGAATCTTAGTGCTGCTAATCTCCTCCAGTTGTTGTAGTCATCTTCACAACGGTGGATCATGCCTGTGCAATGAACATCAGCACAGGCACTTGTGGTAGCACATGTAACAGGATAGCAACTGAGAGACAGGGACAGCATTGTCACCCTATAACAGGAAGTACCCGAACAAGGATTGCAAGGGTAGGATCGCCAGGTTTTATTTTACTGATACCTGTTGTTTTATAAGGATTAAAATGTACTTTGTAAATTAAAAATTACATTACACATTAAAACTTAAATTAGAGTTTAGTGGACAAATTTATATTTACATTAGTTTTTTGTATTGCTGTATAAATATGTATTTTATTAACCACAAGGGTGTTTTCAGAGGTTATGCTTCCAATTTCATATGTGACACACACATGCTATAATTAACCACTTAAGGACTGAGCCTCTTTTTGACACTTGTTGTTTACAAATTAAAATCATTTTTTTTGCTAGAAAATTACTTAGAACCCCCAAACGTAATATATTTTTTTCTAACACCCTAGAGAATAAAATGGCGGTCCTTGCAATACTTTCTGTCACACCGTATTTGGGCAGCGGTCCTACAAGCCCACTTTTTTTAAAACAATACACTTTTTTGAATTAAAAAGTAAAACAACAGTTAAGTTAGCCCGATTTTTGTATTTTTTGAAAGATAATGTTACGCCGAGTAAATTGATACCCAACATGTCATGCTTCAAAATTGCACCCGCTTGTGGCATGGCGACAAACTTTTACCCTTAAAAATCTCCATAGACGATGTTTAAAAATGTCTACAGGTTACCAGTGTTGAGTTACAGAGGAATTATTGCTCTCGCTCTAACGATCGTGGCGATACCTCACATGTGTGATTTGAACACCCTTTCTATATGTGGGCGATACTCACGTATGTGTGTGCTTCTGCGCGCAAACTTATTTATCTTACTTTTTATTTTTTATTTTTACACTGTCTTTTAAAAAAAAAAAATGTTGGGTCACTTTTATTTATATTAGAAGGAATGTAAACATCCCTTTAATAGAAAAAAAGCATGACAGGACCTCTTAAATAGGGATGGGCGAACGGTTCGGCCCAAGAATGGTCATTTTTTCGGGAGCAGTGATTTTAATAATGCTTAAAGTGTAACAATAAAAGTGAAGTATTCCTTTAAATTTCGTACCTGGGGAGTGTCTATAGTATGCTTGTAAAGTGGCGCATTTTTCCCATGTTTAGAACAGTCCCTGCACAAAGTGACATTTCTAAAGGAAAAAGAGTAATTTAAAAGTACTCGCGGCTATAATGAATTGTCTATGGGAGAAATCAAAAGTGCTAATTTTAAAGGCTTATATGCATGGTATTGTCATAAAAAGTGTTTGGGGACCTGGGCCCTGCCTCAGGAGACATGTATCAATGCAAAAAAAGTTTTAAAAACGGACGTTTTTTGTGAGCAGTGATTTTAATAATGCTTAAAGTGAAACAATAAGAGTGAAATATTCCTTTAAATTTCGTACCTGGGGGTGTCTATACTACGCCTGTAAAGTGCCGCATGTTTACCGTGTTTAGAACAGTCCCTGCACAAAATGACATTTCTAAAGGAAACAAAGTCATTTAAAAGTACTTGCAGCTATAATGAATTGTCGGTCCCGGCAATACAGATAAAAGTCATTGAAAAGAATGGCATGGGATCCCCCCAGTCCATTGCCAGGTCTGGTATGAATATTAAGGGGAACCCCGAACCAAAATTAAAAAAAAAATTGTGTGGGGATCTCCCCAAATTCCATACCCGGCCCTTCAGGTCTGGTATGAATATTAAGGGGAACCCTGCACCAATTTTTTTGTAAAAAATTGTGTAGGGGTCCCCCTCATAATCCATACCAGACCCTTCAGGTCTGGTATGGATTTTAAGGGGAACCCCGCGCCAAAATTAAATAAATGGCATGGGGTCCCCCAAAAATCCATACCAGACCCTTAGGAAAGGAGGGGGGACGAGAGAGCACCCCCTCCTGAACCGTACCAGGCCACATGCCCTCAACATGGTGAGGGTGTTTGGGATACCCTGCCAAGGGCCTTATCCCCACAACCCTTGCCCAGTGGTTGTGGGGGTCTGCGGGTGGGGGGCTTATCGGAATCTGGAAGCCCCCTTTAACAAGGGGACCCACACTTTGGGACAAGTCCTTTATAAAAAAAATAAATAAAAATGTCCCACGAAGTCCATTCATCTTCTTCTCTCGCTCCACTGATAGACTGAAAAAAGAAACCCTGCATGCCTCTACTGATCTGCCTCCATGGGAGGCTCCCACTGTCTGACGTGTCCTCGCAGGTAAACGTTCTTATAAAACTGAGGGCGGGGCCACACGGTGATGCACCCGGGTGACCCCACCCCCCTCTGACGAACGGGGATTCCCAATGGCTTCCCTGTGGCATCAGAGAGGAGCGGGGCCACACGTTTACGTAACCAGGTGACCTTAGTATCCATACCAGACCTGAAAGGCCTGGTATGGAATTTGGGGCGACCCCCACGCAATTTTTTTTTTAATTCTGGTTCAGGGTTCCCCTTAATATTCATACCAGACCCAAAGGGCCTGCTAATGGACTGGGGGTATCCCATGCCATTTTTTTCAATGACTTTTATCTGTATTGGCGGGGACCGACAATTCATTATAGCCGCGAGTACTTTTAAATGACTTTTTTTGCTTTAGAAATGTAATTTTGTGCAGGTACTGTTCTAAACATGAAACAAATGCACCACTTTACAGGCATACTATAGACACCCCCCAGGTACAAAAATTAAAGGAATATTTCACTTTTATTGTTAAACTTTAAGCATTTTTAAAATCACTGCTCCCGAAAAAACGCTGTTTTTAAAACTTTTTTTGCATTGATACATGTCTCTTGGGGCAGGACCCAGGTCCTCAAACACTTTTTATGACAATAACTTGCATATAAGCCTTTAAAATGAGCACTTTTGATTATTCATGTTCGTGTCCCATAGACTTTAATGATGTTCGTGTGTTCTGACAAATTTTTTGCCCGTTCGGTATGTTCTGGTGCAAACCGAACTGGGGGTGTTCGGCCCATCCCTACTCTTAAATATGGGATATGGGGTCAAAAAGACCTCAGATCTCATATTAACACTAAAATGCAATAATAAAATAAAAAAATGGCACTTGAAAAAAAAAATCTCCTTTTAGAGCTATGGGAGGAAGTGACGTTTGATGTCGCTTCTACCCTCTCATGGTATGGAGCCGAACGAAGGCCATCTTCCCCTCACTCGGGAGCCAGGCATCCACAGAAAAGGATACAATCACCTCCGCAACTACCGGCGGGTCCGTTAAGTGGTGGAGACGACCGGAGTGTGGCGGAAGAGGGGTGGGCACCTCTCCCGCCAACGATAAAAGTGATCTTGTGGCAAATCTGCTGCGGAGACCACTTTTATCCTAAAGAGAAACACACAACGTTCCCAAAAATACCGGAGTTATGGCAGCTAGCTGCTGCCATAACCCCGGTATTTAGCGTCAAATTACTGACGTACATGTACATCATTTTGCATCAAGTGGTTAAAACATGTATATGTATTTTCACTTTCTCAGTTAAATCTGAAAAAAAAATCAATTTCTATGTTTGTTATGTATTCCCATTCACACAGTATACCTACAAAAAAAAATCTGTTTTAGATGTCTCTTAGGAGCAGGTCTCATGACTGTAAGCATTCCAGAACAATTTCAGAGTTAGTCTGTACCAATAGAGAGAATAAGAACATACTGCATTCCTCCTCATTAACATACAATACAGTAGGCAAGCTTCTAGTTTTTTTATACCTTTGCTAGAACAGACAGCAGTCAAACCTTCTTTACAACTAATAATGAAATCTACCAGCTCAGTACAGACATGATTAATAATGGCAAACACAGCTCCCCAATACTCTCATTAACAAACAGATCTAAGTAGGAATTTTCAGTCCTGGACTTATTAAAAACAGAATCCAAAATAGTAAACATTATTTTTTTATTTTATTTTTTTAATTTATTTTTTATGCTATATGAATGAAAACATGTAACATATTCAAAGTAGGTTTTAATCCAATTTGGCTGAAAACGTGGACATACACTTTAAAGTGTAACTCCATTTTTATTTGGAAAAAAAACATATACCTCTGGGTGATCAATGTACAATACATGGATCTTAAGACACTTAGCTGCAGATTGCTACCAGTTTCTACTCTAAAGAAAAAGCTTTTTGGGGCGTGGCCTGAGGAGCTATGGAGTAGGATGCTTGCAGTGAGTGCTCCGCTTGCCCACACTCCTGTAATAGCCATCCTGCTCTAATCCTACCAATCCTGCCAGAAAAGGACACCCCAACAGGCTTATCCCGTCTCCTGCATGGCCCTTGGTGCTGCTTGGCCGCCTAGAGCGCTGCCTGAGGCCGCAAACACCGGATCGTTCCGCCCTGGGGCTTGCCTGTAGGATAGTCTCCGGCTTCAGCCTAGTGGTTGGAGCGGCGGCCATTTTGCTCCACCCGGCGGCGGCTCCTATCCATCTTCCGGACACACCAAGCTCCTCCGAGACTGATCTCTGCCTGCCTCGTTCCCGGATTGCCTGTGGCCGCCAGCGCTGAGCCTCTGCACCCTGCACCAGCTGGTAGGATGGCCCGCGGCTCCGGCCTGGTCCTCGGAGCGGTGGCCATCTTGCTACACCCAGCAACGGCCCTATTGGTCCTCCTGGCCTGCCTGGCTCCCTAAAAGACTGACCTTCACCTGCCTGGGCCTCCGGATCTCCTCTAAAAGTGCAGCACCTTATCCAGTGGCAGCCAGTGGGACGGCACGTGGCTCTGGCCTGGTTCCTAGATCAGCAGCCATCTTGCTTCACCCACAGTGGGCTTGTGCGAGTGCTGCTGCAGGTCTCCCTGATCACCTGAGCCCAGTTTCTCCCTTCCACAACCACTACTCTCACAATAATCCGGCCACACCTTGTAGCCTTTACTGGGCAGCTCTGGAACTGTGGCAAGAAGAGATTCTTGAAGATTCGGCCTGGTAAGCGGCGGCCATACTTGTTCACCCCAGAGGCCTGCTGGTCATCTCTGGACTATGTCTCTGCCGAAAAAGACTTCCGAGGCTGCTGACAAGCTTGCCAAGTACCGCCGCCTTGAGGGAGAGCAACAGGCTAAGGATGGTGCTGGTCCCTCTCTGGACACGGAACATTCTACGGTGGCCACAAACAAGGTACTCGATGCTATTGCCCTTTGCCAGAGCACGCTTACCACCAAAATCAAGGAAGTCAAAATCGATGTGTCCCTTATCCGACAGGACCTCTCTACCCTGCGGGACCGCGTGGCAGAGACGGAGACATGCATTAGCAGAGCGGAAGACATCTTGCACCCCCTACAACATACTACTGATGAGGTGCGCCGCCAGCTTCAACAGATTAGTACAAAACAGGATGATATGGAAAATCGCCTCCAGAGATGTAATCTCCGATTCATCGGCCTCCCTGAGACTGCTGAGGGCAACGACGCGGCAAGTTTCCTTGAAAACCTCCTGACATCCACCTTCGGCAGAGATGCATTTTCGGTAATGTTTGCGGTGGAAAGAGCTCATCGAATCCCTGCTCGTCCTCCTCCTTCAGGGGCTCCACCGCGTACCCTGATAGCGAAATTCCTCAACTTCAGGGACCGCGACAAGATCCTCCGCCTGACCAGAGAGAAGGGGAATATCCCCCACACCAACACACAGGTGGCCGTATTTCCGGACTTTTCTAATGAGGTACAATGTCAAAGATCCAAGTTCCAGGATGTTAAACGACGCCTCCGAGAACTACACCTCAAATACGCTATGCTATACCCTGCAAAGCTCCATGTGGAATGTGAGGGCCGAACCCACTTCTTTGAAGACCCTGCGTTAGCATCCACTTGGATTGATCAGAGAGATCGCCGAGACTGAGTGCAACACCTTGCCTATAAGCTGTGAGTACTTTGCTTTTCTCCCCCCTGATCCCCCCCTGTACCCACAATATCATCCAATGCTGTACTGCTGAGCCCCTGAGTAGGCACATCGCATGTACATATCCTTTGTTGGAACTGGGGGACAGATTTGCAAATCCTTTTCAGCCCTATACTGGATTTCACAGTGTACCTACCGTCTCCAGGTGACCTCATTGAGTCATGATCCTTACTTCCCCTATACCTAAGAGATGCCTGTGGAGGACAGTAGATTGAACGCCACTAATAACTCTGTTACTTTACTTTATCACCCTGATGGCAAGCGGAGCCCCGCCCTGCACGGCTGTAATGGCGCTGCACCTCTGTGGCTCCTACACCTCATGCACTTCTCAGAGAAGAAGTCGCCCCCCTAGTGTTTATGTGATTTTTTCATTCCCCGTTTGTTTGACTGGTTTCTTTTCCCCCTTGTTTTTTTTTCTTTTTCATATGGGTATCTATGCTCCTCTGAAATTAAGTTTCTTGCCTCTAATGGGTCCTAAATGTTGGATGTCCCCTGTTGATACCTGGTTATGGGATACTATGTCCGTGCCAAGTTTGGATGCCATTGGACTGGGAGGGAGGGAAAATGTTGTGGTTATTATTTTTCTCACACCACCATGTTTGCAACTGTTTACTTATGCTAACGGTACTATGTTATTATCATACATGCACTGTCGATACTATTTATCAATGTGTTTTATGCTATCTGATGTGGCTGTGTCTGGTCTGCTGGTCCTGATCCAGCCGCGGTTCATCATATGCACCCTCTACCCGCCATGAGTTCTCTAAAGCTCCTCACGTGGAATGTTAGAGGCTTGTGCAATAAGATTAAACACACAGCCGCCCTGACATTCCTTAAATCCCAGCATGCTGACATCATCACCCTAGTTGAGAACCACGTCACGGGCCACTTACAATCCTCTCTCAAAAAAACTTGGATTGGTTGGGCATACCACGCCACCCACACCTCTTACTCCAGGGGTGTATCGGTCCTGATTGCTAAAAGGGTTCCGTTTGACCTAATACTACTCCAGACGGACCGGCAGGGCAGATACGTGTTTATACACGCCGCTTTTAACGGCTCCCCTATTCTGATACTAGCCTGCTATATCCCCCCTCCATACAACTCACTTGTGATTAAGGAGGGCCTTGCCTTTATGGCACAACACACCTCTGTACCGGCGGTGTGGATGGGGGACTTCAATATGACCCTCATTCCCACTCTAGACCGAATGGGCGCACCAGACCTCCCTCTAGACCCACCGGCCCATATCAGACTACACCGCATACTGACTGACTTTGCTCTTGTAGACACTTGGTGCCACAAGCACTCACATTCTAAAGTCTTTTCATGTTTCTCAGCCAGCCATAACACAATGTCACGAATCGATTTTATTATAATTTCAAAGACCCTGACACCTAAACTGGAAGACGTGGGCTTTGCTCCGAGAATACTCTTGGATCACGCCCCTTACTGGGTTACGATTCAGCTCCTGAAGGCTTCTCCTGCTCCTCTTTGGCGGTTAAACCCGTTTTGGCTGACTGCCCTGCAGGACCAGGATGACATCCCCACAGAACTGCAATACTATTTTTCAGCCAACAGGGAGTCAGCCACACCTGACATGTGTGGGAAACGTTCAAGCTCCACGCCCGCTCCCTGCTCTCCACACGTATTAACAGACTTAAGCGATCATCGAAAATCATTGTCCAACAGGCTACAGAACACCTACAGGTGCTGGAGGAGGCGTTCCACCGAGACCCCTCGCCCAGCACGGCCAACAATCTTAAGATTCAGACGCGACAGGTCTCCCAGTTACATATTGAGAAGGCCAAACAGTCAACCTTTTTCTGTAGGCAAAGGGTATTTGAGTATGGAGAAAGATCGGGCAAACTCCTTGCATACCTTGCTCACTTAGATTCACATCCCCCTGTGGTGGTGTCGTTGACCCGATCATCAGGGGAATGACATCACAGATCTGCAACAAGTAGCAGAGGAATTTGCGAGATTCTATCGCGCACTCTACACCTCCCGGGTCACTCACACTCCCCAAGATACCAAAGATTACTTAGCGAGAATTGAATTCCCTAGATTGACTGACGCCCAACGTGAACTCTTAGAAGCTCCCATTACTAAAGAAGATATTTCTGAGGCTATTTCCTGTCTGGCTACATCTAAGGCTCCAGGATCGGATGGCTTACCACTTGAATTCTATGCCACCTACTCTGAAATTTTAACCCCTAAACTCCATGATCTATACAAATCCATATTTGATACGGGAATCCTACCCCCCTGTATGAGAGAAGCCCAAATTGTGGTAATCCCTAAGCCTGGTAAGGACCCCAAATACCCAGAATCATATAGACCCATTTCCTTACTACAGGTTGACATTAAAATACTTGCCAAGATTCTGGCCTCCCGCCTTAACCAGGTTATTCTTTCCCTGATCCACCCCGATCAGACAGGCTTTATGCCAGGGAAGAACACTGCTATGAATATTCGCCGTCTATTTATGAACATCCAGGGGTCCCATGATGAAGTCGGCTCGAGGGTCGTGGTGGCTTTAGACGCCGCCAAGGCCTTCGATTCCGTGGAGTGGAATTATCTATGGGAGTGCCTTTCGAGATTTGGACTTGGCCCCAACTTTATTCGTTGGGTTCAGCTCCTGTATCAATCCCCAAAGGCCAAGGTGTTTGTAAATGGTTGGCTCTCCGATCAATTCCCGCTGGAGAGAGGGACCCGACAAGGCTGCACCCTTTCCCCAATGCTGTACGCATTGGCTGTGGAGCCATTGGCCATCATGGTTCGTGCGGACACCAATATTCAAGGCCTTAAGATAGGGAATCTGGAAGAAAAGATTGGGATGTACGCAGATGATATGCTACTTTACTTGGCCGACTCGGGTCCCTCCCTCGTTGCAGCCCTCCACTCCATAGAGCATATTGGTAGCCACTCGGGCCTAAGCATAAATTGGTCTAAATCCCAGATCCTTCCGATTGACCATTTCCCTCCCTCATTCACATCCCCCCCTTTGACTCTCCCCAGGGTCTCTGTAATTAAGTACCTCGGCGTGCAAGTTACTAGATCGCTTACAGACTACATACTTTTGAACATTGAACCCCTGTACACCCTGATTAAGACTAAGACACAAAATTGGGCTCGACTACCCCTGGGTGTCATGGGACGCATCAGTCTAGTCAAAATGATACTTCTCCCAAAGATACTTTATTTGGTGTGGCATGCTCCCCTGTATATACCACAAACATTTTTCAAAACAATTGAATCTATTCTCAATCCGTTCATATGGGGATCCAGCAGACACAAATTATCTTGGAAAATACTTAAAAACCCAGTGACATTGGGAGGAGTTGCTCTTCCACACTTTCAGGACTATTATCTTGCCTCCCAACTGTCCCACTTCTATAATTTTGACAAGAACGAGCTACCAAAATACCAGCTGCTACTCTGTGAACACCCTGATAACCCAGCTCATACCCCACTTCAATCAGTCCTAAGGGCCCCATTGACAGGACATACCCCCCAACATGAAGCAGGCATGTTGACACATCACCGGGGGGTGTGGCGGTTGACAATACAAAAACTCGGGATTCCACAGATTCATTCCCACACCCCCCTTTGGTTCAACACACACCTACCTGAGCTGCTGTCTATCCCAGACCCCGCGGTTTGGATACATTGCGGGATCTTGTATATACACTAGATCATGACGATTACGGGACTTAAAACATTTCAAACACTAAAATACGAATTCTCACTTCCCAATCACCTCCTTTTCAGGTACTTACAACTTCGCCATGCTATACAAACTCAGTTTGCTGGCTCCAACCCATCCCTGACAGTCCCCTCCATAGTTGACACGATCACAGGTGCTGAGCCAGCCAAACTAATCTCCACTCTTTATTCCGCCATCCCTCTTCCCAACTCCATAGCCCTGGCCTATAGTGCTAAGACTAGATGGGAGGTGGAGGTTGAAATGATTGAAGATGAGGATTGGGATGAGATCTTGGAAGGCGTGAAAAAGGTTTCCCCTAAACTGTCGGACCGCCTAACACAGTTGTATATCATATATAGAATATATCTGAGTCCTCAGAGGATAGCACGTTTCAAACCCATGCATAATCCAGGATGCTGTCTATGCGACCACACCCCAGGCTCTTTCTATCACCTTATATGGTCCTGTCCAATTATCCAAACATAATGGATACAAGTGATACGCTTCCTCCATGATCAGATGGGCTCTCCTGCTACCCTAGACCCAAAGATGTGTTTGCTCAGTCTGCTACCTGACTTAGACGCTGACAAACCCCTCCGTACCTTTCTACATGAAACGCTATTCTTAGCGAGAAAAGCGATAGCCCGTAATTGGATGCAGGCCCTACCCCCTACAATCCAGTGCTGGAAAAAAGAAATTAATGACACTCTCCCATACAAGAAGCTGATTTACGTACATAGAGGATGCCCGCTTAAATATGAGCAAGTCTGGAACAGAGGGCTGGAGGATGGTGAAACATGTGCTTGAAATGTTGATGTCTTCCTCTCTTTTTCTTCTCTCCTCCTCTCCCTTCTTCTCTACTGTGTACTGGCTTCATGTCCGGTGGATATTTCACCCGATATCATGTAGATAACTTAATGTGCTCATGTATGTATTGCTGCTCTGGCCATGTTGGCTTATATTATTTTTTATGTACCAAGCATATATTTTCTTAATAAAGTTGGTTTTCCAATTAAAAAAAAAAAAGAAAAAGCTTTTTGCTTTACCATGTCCTTTGCAGCTTGATTCTTAATGCCCTGATAAAAAAGCTGCAGTGTCTGCATCTCTTTAGAAGTATTTAACCAATTAAGGACTGTAAGGATTTGCCCCCTTAATGATCAGGACATTTTTTGCAATACGGCACTGCGTCACTTTAACTGACAATTGCGCGGTCATGCGACATTCTGCCCAAACAGAATTGACGTCCTTTTTTCCCCCTTTTTTTCTTTTGGTGGTATTTGATAACCTCTGTGGTTTTTATTTTTTGCGCTATAAACAAAACTTTTTTTTTTTACTTTTTTTTTTACTTTTTGATATAATATATATATAAAAAATATAAAAAAACTAATTTATTCATCAGTTTAGGCTGATATACAGTATCTCACAAAAGTGAGTACACCCATCATATTTTTGTAAATATTTTATTATATCTTTTCATGTGACAACACTGAAGAAATTACACTTTGCTACATGTAAAGTAGTTAGTGTACAGATTGTACAGCTAAACTGTAAACTATTTTAGTGGCCACCAGTGCATAGGAGGAATCCCCTTCAGTTCTCCCACATAGAGGAGTTTAGCTCCCATGGTTGTGAGGCAGGATCTTCCATTCTATTACTGGGGTAGGACCCACTGATTCAGGGTACTTTGTCGCAGTAAGTGGGCTTAGCAATATATGACCATATAGTGTGACCAAACCCCTGTATTGTTTTAAATATTTTCAGGTGTTTTTAACTAGCCTTACAGGAAATGTCATTCTTGAATGTGTGCCCTGTAATCTGTTTTGTGTTAAATTTGGTGTTATCGCTCTCACTCTCTCATACTGGTCACTGGAAGTTCAACATAGCACCTCATGGCAAAGAACTCTCTGAGGATCTGAAAAAAAGAATTGTTGCGCTACATAGTGATGGCCTAATAAGAAGATTCCCAAGACCCTGCAACTGAGCTGCAGTATGGTGGCCAAGACCATACAGAGGTTTAACCGGACAGGTTCCACTCAGAAAAGGTCTTGCCATGGGCGACCAAAGAAGTTGAGTGCACATGCTCAGCAGCATATCCAGAGGTTGTCTTTGGGAAATAGACGTATGAGTGCTGCCAGCATTACTGCAGAGGTTGAAGGGGTGGGAGTCAGTCTATCACTGCTCAGACCATACACCGCACACTGCATCAAATTGGTCTGCATGGCTGTCATCCCAGAAGGAAGCCTCTTCTAAAGATGATGCGCAAGAAAGCCCGCAACAGTTTGCTGAAGACAAGCAGACTAAGGACATGGATTACTGGCACCTGTCCTGTGGTCTGATGAGACCAAGATAAACTTATTTGGTTCAAATGGTGTCAAGCGTGTGTGGCAGCAACTAGGTAAGGAGTACAAAGACAAGTGTGTCTTGTCTACAGTCAAGCATGGTGGTGGGTGTGTCATGGTCTGGGGCTGCATTAGTGCTGCCAGCACTGGGGTGCTACAGTTCATTGAGGCAACCATGAATGCCAACATATACTGTGACATACTGAAGCAGAGCATGATCCCCTCCCTTCAAAGACTGGGCCGCAGGGCAGTATTCCTTGTCAAAATATTTTATTTTAAAGTTCAGTAAAGTAGTAACAATGCACAAGTTACATAATGTAATAATAATGCAATCGTAAAGAAGAAGCTCAAGTATATTTTTAAAAGAATCTAATATTTTATCCAAAAATAATAAAACAATGTCAAGAACAAAATAAAGACCTTGATGATAATGGATTAATACGGTTCAAGGATCTGTGTATTAAATAAAAGCAACCTACATTATCTGAATCTTGACAGTACAGAAGGACTATTAAGTACTGTAGGAAAAACTGAGAGCTTCAAAATCATAATTTAAATCATAAGAAAAATACAGGAAAAGAAAAGGGAGAAAGAGGGAATAGAGAAGGAAGAAAGGAAAAGTCTGCGAAGTGAAGCCATGAACCTTTATTATTATAATGTAATATATGTTATATAATTCTACATTCAAGCTACCACTGCAGGAGTACTTGGTTGTCAAAGGTTTGTGGTATAGTATAGTCAATCCAGGGTTGCCACGTTTTCTCAAATTTAGGGATCGTGTCCGTTTCAATAGCGATCATTTTGGCATGGGACATGGTGGTGTTCATTTTAACTAACATTTCATCTATAATCAAATTAGAGGATTTCCAAGGTTTTGCTAATGTTTGTTTAGCTGTTGTGAAGAGTTGCACTAACAATTTGAATTGAGCATGCGTTATATTTCCAGGTTTTAAATTTATTAACACTATTGCAGGATCAAAAGGAATTATTCTATCGAACAATTTGGAAGCAATTTTAAAAACTTCCTTCCAAAATATTTGTGCTTTTGGACACAACCACCAAATATGAAAAAACGTTGCCAATTCAGAGCATTCCCTAAAACATTGTGCAGAAAAATTTGGTAATTATTTTGCTATCCTGGCTGGTACAAGGTACCATCTCATTATCACCTTATAACTCATCTCAATCGCTAATATGTTAGAGGTTGCTGCTTTTGTTGTAATCCATATTTGGTTCCATTCAGTATCATCTAATTTGCGATTCAAGTCTTTTTCCCATTTCTGGATGTATTGTGGTTCATTTGTATTGGTTTGAACTAATGAGTGTGAATATAATATAGAAATTATACCTCCAGAATGTGGATTGTTCCTACAAATTGTTTCAAAAGGGGTCAGTTGGGTTAGTGGGTTCACAGTAGTTAATAATGGTGTGAAAAAGTTTTCAATTTGGAGGTATCTAAACAACTTTGATTGTGGTATATTGTATGTTTTGTTTAAAGTTGGAAAAGGGATAAATGATGATGAATCTACAAATTTGTACATGTATATTACATCTCGAGATATCCATTCCTTGAAGGATTTAGGATATACCCATGCAGGGTAAAATGCAAGATTTTTATAAAAGGAGAGCAAAGGGTTATGCAAGGATTGTAATTGATTTTTAGTTTTAAATTTATCCCAGAGGGAAAGGAAGTGTTTGGTGATTGGGTTTCATAACGGTCATTACGGTCCTTTGAAGACATCCAAAGTAAGTTAGAGATTGAAATAGGGTCGCATTCAGCCGCTTCAATAGATACCCAAAGAGGTGCTTCATGTTCTGCATGATACTTTGTAATACTTGCTATATGAGCTGCTCTGTAGTAGTATGCAAAATTAGGACATCCTAAACCTCCTTTTATTTTAGGAAGATAAAGTATTTTGCTATATTCTTGGTTTGGAAGATCCCCAAATTAATGAAATTACTTTCCTTTGTATAATTTTTAGCAAATATAAAAGCTTAGGTAATAATGTCATTTTAATGGCATTTATTCTTCCGAGCCATGAGATTGAGAGATGAGACCACAAATTCATCATATTGGATAGGTATTTCAATGTCTGTGGGTAGTTGGCAGAAAATAAATCTGATAGTGAAGTTTAGAGATGAGCTTCACGTTCGAGTCGAACTCATGTTCGACTCGAACATCGGCTGTTCGATCGTTCGCCAAATTGCGAACGTTATAGGCCGTTCGCACCAAATTCGTGTGGCACGTCATGGACCATAATTCACTGCGGCATCGCAGTGCATTGCTGGCTGATGATTTGCCAAGCATGCACAATGGCCCGCATGCTTGGCCAATCACAGCACCGTCGGTAGAGAGAGCTGTAATTGGCCAAAGCCACCCTGGCTTTGGCCAATTACAGCTCTCTCTACTCTATGGCTAAGGGGGTTTAGAACATGCCCCACACTATATAAGGCCGCCTGCACGGCGGCCCCGTGTAGTGTGTTCCGGCGTGCTGAGAGATAGACACTTACCTGTCCAGGGTGCCCGCGATGTTGGCAGCAGATGATGAGCTGTTCCGGCGTGCTGAGAGATAGAGAGAGAGACAGTGTCATTTCATTTGAGTTAGCTAGATTAGGCAGGACAGTCAGTGAGTTAGCTGCACTTACAGTGTATTGTGTATATATATATGCATTCCAGGTGTTGCATATATATATATATATATATATATATATATATACACTGTATTCAGTTTAGCTAGATCCGTTCCTGTTATCTTCCTACTGACAGGCAGGCTTGTCTTGTTACAGTATTTACAGCTACCTGAAGAAAATTGCTGGTGTTCTTTTGATCCTATTAGTACCACAGTCAGGCAGCTAGACTATTTACAGTTAGTGTAGTGTGTCCTCCTCACAGTGTTCAGTTAAAGCTACAAGTTAGTTTAGTGTGACATCTGCACAGTGTTCAGCTAAAACTACAAGTTAGTGTAGTGCACAGTGTTCAGCTAAAGCTACAAGTTAGGGTAGTGCGTCCTCCTTACAGTGTTTAGCTAAAACCACAAGTTAGTGTAGTACAACCTCTGCACAGCGTTCAGCTAAAGCTACAAGTTAGTGTAGTGCGTCCTCCTCACAGTGTTCAGCTAAAGCTACAAGTTAGTGTAGTGCGACCTCTGCACAGTGTTCAGCTAAAGCTACAAGTTAGTGCAGTGCGTCATCCTCACAGTGTTCAGCTAAAACTACATTTAGTGTAGTGAGACCTCTGCACAGTGTTCAGCTAAAGCTACAAGTTAGGGTAGTGCGTCCTCCTCACAGTGTTCAGCTAAAGCTACAAGTTGGTGTAGTGTGTCCTCCTCACAGTGTATAGCGAAAACTACAAGTTAGTGTAGTGCGACCTCTGTACAGTGTTCAGCTAAAGCTACAAGTTGGTGTAGTGTGTCCTCCTCACAGTGTTCAGTGAAAACTACAAGTTAGTGTAGTGCGACCTCTGCACAGTGTTCAACTAAAGCTACAAGTTAGTGCAGTGCGTCATCCTCACAGTGTTCAGCTAAAACTACATTTAGTGTAGTGAGACCTCTGCACAGTGTTCAGCTAAAGCTACAAGTTAGGGTAGTGCGTCCTCCTCACAGTGTTCAGCTAAAGCTACAAGTTGGTGTAGTGTGTCCTCCTCACAGTGTATAGCGAAAACTACAAGTTAGTGTAGTGCGACCTCTGCACAGTGTTCAGCTAAAGCTACAAGTTGGTGTAGTGTGTCCTCCTCACAGTGTTCAGTGAAAACTACAAGTTAGTGTAGTGCGACCTCTGCACAGTGTTCAACTAAAGCTACAAGTTAGTGCAGTGCGTCATCCTCACAGTGTTCAGCTAAAACTACATTTAGTGTAGTGAAACCTCTGCACAGTGTTCAACTAAAGCTACAAGTTAGTGTAGTGCGTTCTCCTTACAGTGTTCAGCTAAAGCTACAAGTTAGTTTAGTGTGACCTCTGCACAGTGTTCAGCTAAAGCTACAAGTTAGTGTAGTGCATCCTTCTCACAGCGTTCAGCTAAAACTACAAGTTAGTGTAGTGAGACCTCTGCACAGTGTTCAGCTAAAGCTACAAGTTAGTGTAGTGCGTCCTCCTCACAGTGTTCAGCTAAAGCTACAAGTTAGTTTAGTGTGACGTCTGCACAGTGTTCAGCTAAAGCTACAAGTTAGTGTAGTGCATCCTGCTCACAGTGTTAAGCTAAAACTACAAGTTAGTGTAGTGCGACCTCTGCACAGTGTTCAGCTAAAGCTACAAGTTAGTGTAGTGCATCCTCCTCACAGTGTTCAGCTAAAACTACAAGTTAGTGTAATGCATCCTCCTCACATTGTTCAGCTAAAGCTACAAGTTAGGGTAGTGTGTCCTCCTCACAGTATTCAGCTAAAGCTACAAGTTGGTGTAGTGTGTCCTCTTCACAGTGTAAAGCTAAAACTACAAGTTAGTGTAGTGCGACCTCTGCACAGTGTTCAGCTAAAGCTACAAGTTAGTGTAGTGTGTCCTGCTATAAAGCTACAAGTTAGGGTAGTGCGTCCTCCTCACAGTGTTCAGCTAAAGCTACAAGTTGGTGTAGTGTGTCCTCCTCACAGTGTATAGCGAAAACTACAAGTTAGTGTAGTGCGACCTCTGCACAGTGTTCAGCTAAAGCTACAAGTTGGTGTAGTGTGTCCTCCTCACAGTGTTCAGTGAAAACTACAAGTTAGTGTAGTGCGACCTCTGCACAGTGTTCAACTAAAGCTACAAGTTAGTGCAGTGCGTCATCCTCACAGTGTTCAGCTAAAACTACATTTAGTGTAGTGAGACCTCTGCACAGTGTTCAGCTAAAGCTACAAGTTAGGGTAGTGCGTCCTCCTCACAGTGTTCAGCTAAAGCTACAAGTTGGTGTAGTGTGTCCTCCTCACAGTGTATAGCGAAAACTACAAGTTAGTGTAGTGCGACCTCTGCACAGTGTTCAGCTAAAGCTACAAGTTGGTGTAGTGTGTCCTCCTCACAGTGTTCAGTGAAAACTACAAGTTAGTGTAGTGCGACCTCTGCACAGTGTTCAACTAAAGCTACAAGTTAGTGCAGTGCGTCATCCTCACAGTGTTCAGCTAAAACTACATTTAGTGTAGTGAAACCTCTGCACAGTGTTCAGCTAAAGCTACAAGTTAGTGTAGTGCGTCCTCTTCACAGTGTTCAGCTAAAGCTACAAGTTAGTTTAGTGTGACCTCTGCACAGTGTTCAGCTAAAGCTACAAGTTAGTGTAGTGCATCCTGCTCACAGTGTTAAGCTAAAACTACAAGTTAGTGTAGTGCGACCTCTGCACAGTGTTCAGCTAAAGCTACAAGTTAGTGTAGTGCATCCTGCTCTAAAGCTACAAGCTAGGGTAGTACGTCCTCCTCACAGTGTTCAGCTAAAGCTACAAGTTGGTGTAGTGTGTCCTCCTCACAGTGTAAGCGAAAACTACAAGTTAGTGTAGTGCGACCTCTGCACAGTGTTCAGCTAAAACTACAAGTTAGTGTAATGCATCCTCCTCACATTGTTCAGCTAAAGCTACAAGTTAGGGTAGTGCGTCCTCCTTACAGTTTTCAGCTAAAGCTACAAGTTGGTGTAGTGTGTCCTCCTCACAGTGTTCAGTGAAAACTACAAGTTAGTGTAGTGCGACCTCTGCACAGTGTTCAGCTAAAGCTACAAGTTAGTGTAGTGAATCCTGCTCTAAAGCTACAAGCTAGGGTAGTACGTCCTCCTCACAGTGTTCAGCTAAAGCTACAAGTTGGTGTAGTGTGTCCTCCTCACAGTGTTCAGTGAAAACTACAAGTTAGTGTAGTGCGACCTCTGCACAGTGTTCAGCTAAAGCTACAAGTTAGTGTAGTGCGTCCTGCTCTAAAGCTACAAGCTAGGGTAGTACGTCCTCCTCACAGTGTTCAGCTAAAGCTACAAGTTGGTGTAGTGTGTCCTCCTCACAGTGTATAGTGAAAACTACAAGTTAGTGTAGTGCGACCTCTGCACAGTGTTCAGCTAAAGCTACAAGTTGGTGTAGTGTGTCCTCCTCACAGTGTTCAGTGAAAACTACAAGTTAGTGTAGTGAGACCTCTGCACAGTGTTCAACTAAAGCTACAAGTTAGTGTAATGCGTCATCCTCACAGTGTTCAGCTAAAACTACATTTAGTGTAGTGAGACCTCTGCACAGTGTTCAGCTAAAGCTACAAGTTAGTGTAGTGCGTTCTCCTTACAGTGTTCAGCTAAAGTTACAAGTTAGTTTAGTGTGACCTCTGCACAGTGTTCAGCTAAAGCTACAGGTTAGGGTAGTGCGTCCTCCTCACAGTGTTCAGCTAAAGCTACAAGTTAGTGTAGTGCATCCTCCTCACAGTGTTTAGCTAAAACTATAAGTTAGTGTAGTGTGACCTCTGCACAGTGTTCAGCTAAAGCTACAAGTTAGTGTAGTGTGTCCTCCTCACAGTGTTCAGCTAAAGCTACAAGTTATTTTTTTGCGAGCTCTGCACAGTTTTCAGCTAAAACTACCTGTAGAAGGTTGGTGGTGTTTTCCTGATCCTATCACTACCGCAGGCAGCTAAATAAGCTACAAGTTATTTTTTGGTGAGCTCTGCACAGTGTTCACCTAAAGCTACCTGTAGAAGGATGGTGGTGTTTTCCTGATCCTATCACTTTCGCAGGCAGCTAAATAAGCTACAAGTTAGTGTAGTGCGAGCTCTGCACAGTGTTCACCTAAAGCTACCTGTAGAAGGTTGGTGGTGTTTTCCTGATCCTACCACTACCGCAGGCAGCTAAATAAGCTACAAGTTATTTTTTGGAGAGCTCTGCACAGTGTTCACCTAAAGCTACCTGTAGAAGGATGGTGGTGTTTTCCTGATCCTATCACTACCGCAGGCAGCTAAATAAGCTACAAGTTAGTGTAGTGCGAGCTCTGCACAGTGTTCACCTAAAGCTACCTGTAGAAGGTTGGTGGTGTTTTCCTGATCCTACCACTACCACAGGCAGCTAAATAAGCTCCAAGTTAGTGTAGTGTGAGCTCTGCACAGTGTTCACCTAAAGCTACCTGTAGAAGGTTGGTGGTGTTTTCCTGATCCTACCACTACCGCAGGCAGCTAAATAAGCTACAAGTTATTTTTTGGCGAGCTCTGCACAGTGTTCACCTAAAGCTACCTGTAGAAGGATGGTGGTGTTTTCCTGATCCTATCACTACTGCAGGCAGCTAAATAAGCTACAAGTTAGTGTAGTGCGAGCTCTGCACAGTGTTCACCTAAAGCTACCTGTAGAAGGTTGGTGGTGTTTTCCTGATCCTATCACTACCACAGGCAGCTAAATAAGCTAAAAGTTATTTTTTGGCGAGCTCTGCACAGTGTTCACCTAAAGCTACTTGTAGAAGGTTGGTGGTGATTTCCTGATCCTATCACTACCGCAGGCAGCTAAATAAGCTAAAAGTTAGTTTTTTGCGAGCTCTGCACAGTGTTCAGCTAAAGCTACCTGTAGAAGGTTGGTGGTGTACTCATACTACAGGCAAGCAGTTGATTTTGCTAGCTGCAGTATCAGTATATAGATAGATAGATAGATAGATAGATAGATAGATAGATAGATAGATAGATAGATAGAGATATATATATATATATATATTATATATATATATATATATATATATATATATATATATATATATATACAGGCCATTAGTATGTCTGGAAAGCCAACAAGGAGAGGCAGACAGTCACAAGCCAATAAAAGAGGGCAAACAGGCTCTGTGTCTAGAGGCAACAGTGCTGGTCGTGGAGACGGTACGTCCTCATCAGCACGTGGCCGTGGGACACGCTTGGCCTTTTTTTCGGCAGCTGGCCGTGTTGAGCCACAACATGCAGAAGACTTGGTCGAGTGGAAGACCAAGCCGTCATCATCCTCCTCATCCTCTCTCACCCATGCTCAGGGTACTTTGTCTGGCAAAGCAGCGGCCTCTTCCCTCGGCTCAATGTCATCAGTGACTCCTTCCCTAGCCCCACCATGTCCTCCTGAGGAGTCCCTCGAACTGTTTGACCACATTGTTGGGTACATGCTCCAGGAGGATGCCCAGCGTTTGGAAGGCTCTGATGATGATACTGAGCTAGATGAAGGCAGTAACGTGAGCACAGACAGAGGGGGTGCCCAAGAAGGACAGCAATCTGGCATTCATGCTCCCCCTGCTGCAGCATACTGCCAGGTTTGCTCCAGTGATGAGGAGGGAGGGGATGATGAGGTCACTGACTCAACATGGGTGCCTAATAGGAGAGAGGAGGAGGAGGAGGCAGCACATCACCAACGAGGCAGGATGCCCTCCAGGGGCCAGCCTAAGGGCAGCACACTGACTGCATCACACCCCAAAGCTCCGCATGTGCAGGGCGCTGCAGTCTCTGCATGTTATTCAAAAAGTTCTTTGGTGTGGGCCTTTTTTGAGACGAGTGCATCAGATCACACCGCTGCTATTTGCAACTTATGTCTCAAGCGTATCTCGCATGGCCAAAACATCTCCCTCTTGGGCACCACATGCTTGACCAGACATATTTTGACCTGCCATGTAGTTCGTTGGCAACCGTATCTAAAAGACCCACACCAAAGAACAAAGAGGACCTCTCCTTGCTCCTCATCAGCTGAGATCTCCAACCCCACTATACCTTCAGTCCTCTCTGAAACCTGCACTGAGAGGAATGAAGGTGTAGAATTAGGTGTGTCACAGCCAAGTACTTGTGGGCAATCTGCTTTTGGTACACCGACGTCAGATTGTACCAGGCAAATTTCCCTGCCCCAGCTGCTGCACCGCCGAAAGAAGTTCGCTCCCAGCCATCCACATGCCCAGCGGTTGAATGCTAGCTTGGCAAAATTGCTAGCACTTCAACTGCTGCCTTTTCAGTTGTAGACTCTGCCCCCTTCCGTGAGTTTGTGTAATGTGCGGTTCCTCAGTGGCAGGTACCCAAACGCCACATTTTCTCACGGAAGGCAATTCCAACTCTCTACCGGCATGTGGAAGGCAATGTCTTGGCCTCGCTGGACAGGGCGGTCAGCGGTAAGGTGCATATTACCACTGACTCATGGTCCAGCAGGCATGGACAGGGACGTTACCTAAGTTTCACTGCACACTGGGGACTCTGCTGGCAGCTAGGAAGGATGCAGTACAAGGTGCAGTAGTGTTGGAGGTTGTTCCGCCCCCACGCCTCCAAAATTCCACTACTAATGATTGTGACACACCTCTCTCCTCCACCCCCCCTCTTCTTCTTTCTCCATGGCCTCTTCCTCTGCTTTGTCCTCTGAACCAGCGGTGCTCCGTAGCCATTCAAGGGGCTACGCAAGTATGCAGGCCAAAAGATGCCATGCGGTGCATGAGCTGGTGTGCTTGGGGGACAGGAGCCACACTGGGGCAGAGGTTCTGTCAGCTCTGCAGGGGCAGGTTCAGAGTTGGTTGACACCACGCCAACTTAAGGCAGGAATGGTGGTTTGCGACAATGGCACCAACCTCCTCTCTGCCCTCCGACAGGGACAAATGACCCATGTGCCCTGTTTGGCTCACGTCCTTAACTTGGTGGTGCAGCGGTTCTTGGGCAGGTACCCGGGCTTACAGGATGTCCTGAGGCAGGCCAGGAAAGTCTGTGTGCATTTCCGCCGGTCATATAATGCCAGTGCTCGGCTGGCAGACCTCCAAAAGGAGTTTAACCTGCCCAAGAACCGCCTAATCTGTGACATGCCCACCAGGTGGAACTCAACGTTAGCCATGCTGCAGCGGCTGCACACACAGCAGAGGGCCATCTATGAGTACCTGTGCGACTATGGCACCGGGACAGGGTCAGGGGAGCTTGTTTTTTTTTTCCCCACGCCAGTGGGCCATGATCAGGGATGCATGCACTGTCCTGTCACCATATGAGGAGGCCACGAGGATGGTGAGCAGCGACAGTGCATGCATCAGTGACACTGTCCCCCTTGTCCACCTGTTGGAGCACACACTGCTTGGAATAATGGACAGGGCACTTGAGGCAGAACAGAGGCCGGAAGAGGAGGACTTCCTTAGCTCTCAAGGCCCCCTTTATCCAGACAGTGTTCCTGCGAGCCCGCCGATCACACAGGAAGAGGATGAGGATGAGGAGGAGGAGGATTGTGTCAGTATGGAGGTGGAGCCTGGCACTCAGCATCAGCAACAGTCTTTAAGGGATCAGTCCCAAGAAACACATGGACTTGTACGTGGTTGAGAGGAAGTGGCTGCGGACCATGTCGTCCTTAGTAACCCAGAGGACTCCGGACCGAATGCCTCAGCAAACCTATGCTGCATGGCCTCCCTCATCCTGCAAAGCCTGCATAAGGATCCTCATATTCGTGGTATCAAGAAGGACCAATACTGGCTGGCAACCCTCCTTGATCCACATTACAAGGGTAAGGTTGCGGACCTTATCTTGCCATCACAGAGGGAGCAGAGGATGAAACATCTTCGGGAGGCCTTGCAGAAAGGTCTGTGCAATGCGTTCCCAGAGACTGGGAGGTTACAAACTCCTGTTTCTGGACAACGTGTTGCTGAGGCTTCGGTCAGTCAAAGAAGGAGCGCTGGAGAAGGTGGCCATCTGACCGATGTGTTCAGACAATTTTTTGGTCCGCAGCCCCAAGATATGATCGGTTCCAGCAACCATCGCCAGCATCTGTTTTACATGGTGCAGGCATACCTAGGGGCAAGATCTGACTTGGACACCTTTCCCACTGAAAATCCTCTGGGTTACTGGGTCTTGAGGATGGATCACTGGCCAGAACTTGCACAGTATGCAATTGAGCTACTGGCCTGTCCTGCATCCAGCGTTCTTTCAGAACGCACATTCAGTGCTGCTGGAGGCTTTGTAACCGATCACAGGGTGCATCTGTCCACCGACTCGGTCGATCGACTGTCTTGGATCACCACCAGCTACCAAACACCTGATGCTGATGTAACCGAATAATTTTTTTTGAAATCTCAGATCCCTTCAAAGACTGCCTATGCTGATGCTGAGTGACTATCCTGAGTAATTATCCTCTTCCTCAATGATTACGCTGATAGCTTGTAAGAACATTTTTGGTTCTGGGCGCCGCCACCAGTGCCTAAGGCCAAATTTTTCAGCCCCTGTTTAACAGGGGCGTGTAATTACAATTTTTGATGCAATACTTTGCAGCAGGGCTCGTTCCTGCGTTCCAACTAGAGTATCTGTGAGGGGTTGCAGTGTTGTGGCACCAGTGCCTAAGGCCCAATTTTTCCGCCCCTGTTCAACAGGGGCGTGTAATCACAATTTTTGATGCAATACTTTGCAGCAGGGCTCGTTTCTGCGTTCCAACTAGAGTATCTGTGAGGGGTTGCAGTGTTGTGGCACCAGCACCAGTGCCCAAGGCCCAATTTTTCAGCCCCTGTTCAACAGGGACATGTAATTACAATTCTTGATCTAATATTTAACAGTAGGGCCCGTTTCTGCGCCCACCAAGAATGAGTGAGGACTTACAGTGTTGTGGCACTAGCACCATGACCGCCAAAGGCCCAATTTTTCTGTCCCTGTTCAACAGGGGCATGTAATTACAATTCTTGATCTAATATTTCACAGCAGGGCCCTGTGAGGGCTTACAGTTTTGTGGCCACAACAACACCTAAGGCCCAAATTTCTGCTGAGTATATAGGGCAGGACCCTACTTTCAAACATCCAACTTACAAACGACTCCTACTTGCAAACGGAAGGAGACAACAGGAAGTGAGATGAAATCTACCCCTAGTAAGGGAAATTCTCTCCTGTAAGAGTTAATATGGGAAAAAGGTTTCTCCTTTCCACTGATGCTTTATCAAAAATCCTTGTTTCATAAAAAAAACCCAAATTTTCAAAAAACATTTGTCATTGGGACAAAAAGTAAGGTGAAATCTTCTGAAGAGGAGCACAGACAGCAAAACAAATGTCACAGTGTGATAACCCTTCCCTATGTTTTCCAAAAAGCTTAAAATAGATTTTTTGGCTGGAGCTAAACACATTAAAAATGTACCAGTTCAAAATTACAAACAGATTCTACTTAACAACAAACCTACAGTCCCTGTCTTGTTTGCACCGCCTGTATACTGCTGTTCAGAGTATATAGGGCCTGGTGGCCCCACGTCTTTCCTTTTTTTAATTTAGGTGCGGGGTTCCCCTTAATATCCATACAAGACCCAAAGAGCCTGGTAATGGACTGGGGGGTACCCATGCTGTTTGTCTCACTGATTTTCATCCATATTGCCAGGACCCGACATTACATTTAAGCCGCAAGCAATTTTAAATGACTTTTTTTTCCTTTAAAAATGACATTTTGTGCAGGGACTATTCTAAGCATGGGAAACACGCACCACTTTACAGGCATACTATAGACACCCCCCAGGTAAGATATTTAAAGGAATATTTCACTTTTCCCGAAAAAATTAAAAAATTTTTTAAAAGTGTTTTTTGCATTGATACATGTCCCCTGAGGCAGGACCCGGTCCCCAAACCCTTTTTAGGACAATACCTTTAAAATGAGCACTTTTGATTTTGAACGTTTGAGTCCCATAGACGTCAATGGGGTTCTAACGTTCGTGCAAATTTTCGGTCCGTTCACAGGTTATGGTGCGAACCGAACTGGGGGGTGTTCGGTTCATCCCTAGTGAAGATGTAAGTTGTATCCCAAGGTATGGAATTGATTTGTCAGTCCATTGAAAGGGGATTCCAATTTTTGCAGATGATAATTCAAAATTTGAAAGGGATATATTTAGTGCTAAGCATTGATTAGGGCCTGTCACTGTCATTAGGGCATGAGATTAGGGCCTGTCACTTGTGGTGATGAGAGAAATAGGAGAATATCGTCTGCGAATAGACAAAGTTTATATTGATAACCCCCTATTTCAATTCCAGTTATGGTAGGGTCAGTTCTAATTTTTTGTGCAAGTGGTTCTATAGGTAAGGCAAAAAGTAAAGGGGAGAGTAGACATCCTTGTCTTGTGCCTCTTTCTATGTTAAAAGAATCAGACTTGTACCCCGCATATTTGACATATGCTTTTGGTTTATTGTAAAGTGCAAGAATCCAATTTTCACAGTTTCACAGCCTGGCACCCACTGCGCATGCGCGAGCGGCGCCGCGTGCCGTGATTGGCCGCTCAGTCACCTGGGACCTGTAATGGGTCCCAGATGATTGACAGGAGGGAGGGAGCAGAGCTGAGCCCTTCCTGTGCCAAGGGGGAAGTGATGTTACCAGCCCAGGCACTGGAAGAGGCAGACTACGAGGGACCACCTAACAACAGGCATTTAGAGGTAAGTAAAAAAAAAAATATCCAAATTTTTTTTGTATTTTTTTTTAGGATTTTTCATGTAGTTTTTTTTTTGGATGGAACCCCACTTTAAGTTTAATAGGTTTAAAAGATTTGTTAATGGATTTTAATGCCTTGGCCAATAATGTTCCGTGTTTGTTTGATTTTACATAGAAATTATGTATAGTTCTACAAATTATTTTATCAGCAGAATTAGTGAGAAAAAGATCATATTCTATTCGTGCTTTTTCTAATCGAGTTTTTGCAGAAGACAAGGGATTATTTTGGAATGGCAGAAATGCTGAATCAAATTCCGTCTCTAATTGTTTTGCTAGAGTTCTACTTTCACATTTTAGAATACCTGATTGTTGTCGAAAAATGCCTCTAAGGACCGGCTTATGTGCTTCCCATATTGTGAGTGAGGAGGTGTCAGCACTGGTATTGTTTTTTAAATAATCTTTTAATGCTTGCTCAATGATAATATGATGAGGTGGATGTTTGAGTAAAGTGTCAGGGAGGTACCAAGTTGAATCAAGTGCTTTACGTATAATAGAGGCAATTGAGGTATATACCGCATTATGATCGGACCAAGGAATAGGGATAATGATTGACGTAATTATTTCTGGTACCATACCTATTGTTACAAATATATGATCTATGCGGCTAAATGTTTGATGTGGATTCGAGAAATAAGTATAGTTTCTTTTTGTTGGATTAGATTCTCTCCAAGCATCAATCAAATTATGTCTGGAAAGAAGTTTAGAAAGAGACCATTTGGATTTGTATCTTGGTGAGGTATAAGGAGTTTTGTCCAGAAACGGTAGGAGTACCTGGTTGGAATCACCACACACAAAGATTGAACCCATTCTATGAGTGTTTATAACTTGAAAAAGATGGGATAAGAATGGTAATGGATGACGATTGAGGGCATAATAGAAGACCACTGTTATAGCTGTATCCATCACATGTCCTGTTAGTAACAGGTAACGTCCTTCTGGATCTTTAATTTCAGATTGTAATGTGAATGGCGTGGAATGATGAAATGCTATAAGAGTGCCACGTTTTTTAATGTTAGCCAATGCTGTATATACTTGTGGGTAGGAGTTACTGAAAAATTTGGGAGTAGTATTCTGTGTAAAGGGCGTTTCTTGAAGGCAGACAATGTGCGCCGTCTTTGTTTGAAACGACCTAAATGCTATTTTATGTTTGTGTGACACATTAAAACCCTGTACATTTAGTGATAACATGTTTAAAGGAGCCATGTCAAAATAATCCACATGTTAAATATTGTCTTTGAATTATACTTATTGTAGTTATTTTTTGGACTTACCTTCGCGGACAAAAGGAAGAGAAAAGGATAAGAAGATTCAGTACAATCAGTCATAGTAAAGAAAAAGGAAAAATAATAAAATATATAGCATATAAATTCAGTGAAGAAATATATGGATTCAAAAAGTACCCGTGATGGGGAGTAAAATTCACCATCAGGGGACAAAGGGCCTTCTTCGAGTCTCCACATAATATTGTGGGTATCCGAGGAAAGCAAGTTGTGGCGCATGAAGCTTCCGTGCGCTGGGGAGCCGTATAAAAAATAAATATTATACATCACAAGTATGTAGTGATAGTTGCCCTAAATATGTATTTTAGTGTCATACATATGTTAACATCTAAGGCAGGGGTCTCAAACTGGTGGCCCTCCAGCTGTTGCAAAACTACAAGTCCCATGAGGCATTGCAAGGCTGACAGTTACAAGAATGACTCCCTCAGGCAGAAGCATGATGGGACTTGTAGTTCCACAACAGCTGGAGGGCCACTAGTTTGAGACCCCTGATCTAAGGTGACTGCATAAAGAAGGGGGGTATGGGAAGAGAAATTCCAAATAAGTATATCTATGGAATTAAATTGAGTTAAGGTTTATATAAACAAAACAAACTTCTACAGCAATTTAGCCAGAATGAGTTCATATCAGTGGAAACAAATTACCCACATACTATGTTATTTAGTTTCAAATTTTAAGATAAATACATAGATACAAAGTAACTCATGATACTTTTAGCTACATAACACTAACCTGTAAAAGATTTATAAGTATAGTGTCCATAGGTATTAATGGACCCTGTACTAAGAATAAAAATTAAGACGAAAAAAATCAAAAACCATATAAAAATCCATTAAAAGATTATGAAAATATATGATCATAATATAAATTTCAATATTATTCTATAATGAACATAAAGAAAAAAGGATCACATAGGTTAATAAATTATTATTGTTATATTAGCGATATTAGCGTATAATGTGTATTTCAATGCATCCCATATTATAAGCCATAAATCAGGGAGCAATAAGGGGTAAGAAGCAAGAAAAAAAAAATAAAATAAAAAAGCCCAGTAGAGCAATACTTAAAAAAATTTCTTATCCCCAAGAAGTTCTTTTTTAGCAAAAACATTGAAATGAATGTCAAAAAAGAACATTTTTCAGTCCATGGAGTCATCTTGGCCTTGGGATGATGATGCAAATCGACCTCTTTTATGTAAATGATGATTTCCATTTCTCGCCTCAGGTTGATGTGCGTTTTGCAGGGAAGAGGCTGAAGCCGATCTTCTTCGTGATGCAGTAGTAGTGGAATTCCCTTCTGTTAAATTAAGATCTTGGAGGGTTTGTTGGAGTTCTTCGGCTGTTCTGCAGGAGATTCTATTTCCTTGATGGGTGAAACGTAAAGAAAATGGGAAGCCCCATTGATATTTTATATTATGACACTGCAGTTCTATCAAATGGGGTTTCATTAATCTCCTTTTAGAAATTGTTAATTGAGAGAGATCAGCAAAGAGTTGATAATTATGTCCTTGAAATATAAGATTGCTCCTTTCTCTAGCTGTTCCTTTGTTCAATAGAAATGGAATTTAGCTATGATGTCTCGGGGGGGGGCATCCATTTTTTTGGGCATAAGAGCCCTATGTACTCTGTCCATTTCCAGCCTTTCCTGTGGTATGCCTGGTATTAGCTCTTGGCATAGTGCTGTAATAGTTGCTGTAATAATAGACTCAGGTAAGCCTCTGAAACGTGGATTTGACCTTCTAGCTCGATTTTTGTAATCCTCCAGCCTATTTTGCAAATTGGTATTTTCTTCCTTCAGGATTTCCATTTCAGACAAGTATTCTTGGGTAGTGTTTTCAATATCCTCTACTTTAAGTTCCAGTGAGGCAGTGTGTTGCCCCAATTCTCTAATTTCCTTAGTTAGGTTATTGGTTATTTGCTCTGAAGTTTGCCTTAATGCTTTATGAAGCATTTTCTCAAATTGTTTTAATAAATTTGAAGGAACTTCAGGTTCTTGAAGTGATATATGTGGTAAAATTAATTCATTCTCTGAGTCTGAGTTCCCAGGGGAGATATGTTGTAACATCTTAGGTTTATTTTTTTTCTGTGAGGTAAATGTGACTGAGGAGACTGGCACTTTTTTTGTGGTATTCCGCGCCTGTAGGCTGTTATTAGGGGTCTGTTTTGTTTTGTTTCTAGCACCCCCCAACACCATTTTAGTCTCAAAATGTTTCTCTCACCTTCCAGGAATAGATGTTGTATGTTTTAACTGTTTTAGTGCCGCCGGGCTATTTCTTTATGACGGCTTTCTCCCCCTCACAGAGCGGAGCTCTAGCCTGACATGTCTGTCCCGCTAGCCTCCATGCATGCGCTTGCAGGGCAGTATTCCAACATGATAACGACCCCAAACACACCTCCAGGATGACCACTGCCTTGCTAAAGAAGCTGAGGGTAAAGGTGATGGACTGGCCAAGCGTGTCTTCAAACCTAAACCCTATTGAACATCTGTGGGGCATCCTCAAATGGAAGGTGGAGCAGCGCAAGGTCTCTAACATCCACCAGCTCCGTGATGTCATCATGGAGGAGTGGAAGAGGACTCCAGTGGCAACCTGTGAAGCTCTGGAGAACTCCATGCCCAAGAGGGTTAAGGCAGTGCTGGAAATATTTGTGGCCACACAAAATATTGACGCTTTGGGCCCAATTTGGACATTTTCTCTTAGGGGTGTACTCACTTTTGTTGCCAGCGGTTTAGACATTAATGGCTGTGTGTTGAGTTATATTGAGGGGACAGCAAATTTACACTGTTATACAAGCTGTACACTCACTACTTTATATTGTAGCAAAGTGTAATTTCTTTAGTGTTGTTACATGAAAAAATATAATAAAATATTTACAAAAATGTGAGGGGTGTACTCACTTTTGTAAGATACTGTATATTGTTCTACATATTTTTAGTAAAAAAAAAAAAATCACAATAGGCGTATATTGATTGGTTTGCGCAAAAGTTATCGTGTCTACAAACTATGGGATAGATTTAGGGACTTTTATTTTTTTATTGTTTCTACTGGTTATGGCGATGATCTGCGATTTTTAGCAGGACTGCAACATGACAGCGGACAAATCTGACTCCAAAATACAATTTTTGGGGACCGGTGACATTATTACTAGGGATGAGCTGAACACCCCCTTGTTTTTGTTCGCGGCAGAACATGCGAACAGATCAAAAATTTGTGCGAACACGCGAACCCCGTTAAAGTCTATGGGACTCGAATGTGAAAAATCAAAAGTGCTAATTTTAAAGACTAATATGCAAGTTATTGTCATAAAAAGTGTTTGGGGACCCGGGTCCTGTCCCAGGGGACATCAATCAATGCAAAAAAAAGTTTCAAAAATGGCCATTTTTTGGGGAGCAGTGATTTTAATAATGCTTAAAGTGAAACAATAAAAGTGAAATATTCCTTTAAATATTGTGCCTGGGGGGGTGTATCTATAGTATGCCTGTAAAGTGGCGCATTTTTCCTGTGTTTAGAACAGCCCCTGCACAAAATTACATTTCTAAAGGAAAGAAAGTCATTTAAAACTGCTTGCGGCTGTAATGTAATGTTGCCCCCCCCAGCCCATTACCAGGCCCTTTGGCTCTGGTATGGATATTAGGGGGAACCCTGCACCCAAATTAAAAAAGGCATGGGGCCCCTAGGCCCTACACACTCTGAACAGCAGTATACAGGCGGTCCCCGGGTTACAAACAAGATAGGAACTGTAGGTTTGTTATTAAGTAAGGATGAGCTCCGGGATGTTCGCGCAGCCCATGTGTAGAGCCCACCAGGAAGTCGACACTACACTGCGCTAATCACAGGCAGTGAGACATTTCTCAATCTCTGCATCCATGCATCTGGACAATGTCTCACTGCCTGTGATTAGCGCAGCACAGTGCCGACTTCCTGGCGGGCTCTGCACATGGGCTGTGCGAACACGCCAGAGCTCATGCTTATTGTTAAGTTGAATATGTTTGTAATTTGGAACAGGTAAATTTTTTAAGTGTAGCTCCAGCCCAAAATCTATTTTTAAGCTTTTTGGATAATATAGGGAAGGGTTATCACTCCTGTAACGTTTTTTTTGCTGTCTGTGCCCCTGTTCAGAAGATTTCACCTCACTTTCTGTCCCAATGACAATTGGATTTTGAATATTTGGGGTTATTAGGGAAACAAGGATTGGTGATAAAGCATCAGTGGAGACACCTTTTTCCCATATTAACTCTTACAGGAGAGAATTTCCCTTCCTAGGGGTAGATTTCCTCTCATTTCCTGTTGTCTCCCTCCGTTTGTAAGTAGGAGTCGTTTGTAAGTCAGATGTTTTAAAATAGGGGACCGCTTGTATATACTATACCACCTGCCCTATACACTCTGTGGAAAATTGGGCCTTAGATGTTAGTGGTACCAGAACACTGTAAGCCCTCACAGTTACTCTTGGTGGTCGCTGGAATTGGCCCTGCTGTGAAATATTATATCAAGAATTGTAATTACACGCCCCTGTTAAACAGGGGTAGAAAAATTGGGCCTTAGGCGGTGGTGGTGGTGGCACAACACTGTAAAGCCTCACAGATACTCTTATTGAGTGCAGGAATGGGCCCTGCTGTGAAATATTAGATCAAAAATTGTAATTACAATATAGTGCAGCCGTAGTGCAGTTGCTACTACTTTTCTGGTGGTGTACACAGTACACTATACAGCGTAGTGCGGTGTTGCAAAACAAAATATACATCATGTCGAGAAGGCCACCAAGGAGAGGCCGATGCTCACAGTCCACTAAAAGAGGGCAAGCAGGCTCTGTGTCTACAGTCAACAGTGCTGGTCATGGACATGGTGCAGCCTCTGCTGTTGGCCATGGGGCACACTTGTCCTTTTTTTCTGCTGCTGGCCATGTTATTGAGCCAGAACATGCA
Source organism: Aquarana catesbeiana (assembly GCF_042186555.1). Taxonomy (NCBI): domain Eukaryota; kingdom Metazoa; phylum Chordata; class Amphibia; order Anura; family Ranidae; genus Aquarana; species Aquarana catesbeiana. Next base: position 222,209,882 of record NC_133329.1, on the reverse strand, counting down.
GCAGAGTTGGTGGAGTGGATAACAAAGCTGTCCTCATCCTCCTCATCCTCTGTCACCCAGGCTCAGAGTAGTTTATCTTTCTATGCAGCTTTCAAAGCAGCCTATTCCACTGGCTCCTTGTCCACAGTCACACCTTCCATAGCCCAACCATCATGCATGGAGGAGTCCCCCGAACTATTCGACCACAGTATTGGGTACATGCTGCATAAGGATGCACAGCGATTTGAAGACTCTGATGATGGTACCCAGGTTGAGGAAGGGAGTAAAGTCAGCCTAGAGAGAGGGGGTGCCCAAGAAGGACAAGAAACTGGCAGTCATGTTCCTCCAGCTGCAGCATAGTGCCAAGTTTGCTCCAGTGATGCAGAGGGAAGGGATGATGAGGTCACTGACTCTACTTGGGTGCCTGATAGAATAGAGGAGGAGGAGGCACAACTCCAACGAGGCAGGATGTCCTCTAGGGGGCAGCTTAAGGGTAGCCACCCTACTGCATCACGCCGCTGAGCTCCGCAGGTGCAGGGCGCTGCTGACTCCACGCTGATTTTGAAAAGTTCCTCGGTGTGGGCCTTTTTGGACACATGTGCAGCAGATCACACCATTGCTGTTTGCAACCTATGTCTGAAGCAGATCAAGCGTAGCCACTTGGGCACCACATGCTTAACCAGACATATGATGACCTTCCATGCAGTCTTTTTCCCGTATATTATATTTGAGATTTAATATCTTTCAGAAATGATTTGGGTTAAATGAGAGTTCTTTGACCATGAGCGAAAGCTTTAACACAATAACAACATTTATTGGTGAGTAGTTGAAAGTCTATCTAATACACAACCATCTATCTATAGTCTACACCAAGTAAGAAAATATTAGGTTAAAATAAGGGAATTACATGAAGTAATACAGAGTATATTCCTGAAAACATTCATCTGCAAACATATTTAGTTACAAGTAAAATGCAGACCTTTCCCATAATTACCTTTTGCACCAAGGTTCCATTCTGATGGTTGCTCTCCCATAAAAGTGTGTGTTTCCCTCCCATCTAGTCTGTGTATATCTTTACATGCTGATGCCTCATTGGCTGGCATAGCGTGGCTCTGATTGGTGAGCTTCCCTATTCCTGGTTAAGGACTGGCTACATCTCCAATCCCTATACTTTGCATAAGTCAGCCCACTTTAATGCAAATCCTTGTGACTATTCTGAGCAGGAGCCTAACTTTTTTCCCCGCGAAGTTAAATATTGATTACGGGTTGGCCTCCCTTCATTGCATATCCCAGCATGGGATCCTTTGAAGTGAGTATGTGTAAAACAATGAGGTTTGGATCCCATTGTTTGTATACACAAGCCTAGGCACTGACTTGTCTGGTCTACCAGAGATTTCTGTGAAGATAATATGTTCTGCCCTACATAGAAAAAAGCAAAATTAAATATATTCATTAAATATAAATTAAATATATTCATTAAATATTAATAAATTAAATATAAATTAAATATAAATTAAATATATTCATAATTACAATATCCATTGGCAACAGCACTTGAAAGACCCACATCCAAGAAAAAGGCGGACTTCTCCTTGCTTCTCATCTGGGATCTTCAACCCTACTCCAGTCCTCTTAAAAACCTGCACTGAGAGGAATGAAGGTATAGCAATTGGTGTCCCAAGTACTTGCAGCCAATCTGCTAGCAGTACACCACCATCTGATTTTAGAAGGCAAATTTCCCTACCCCAGTTGCTAAACCGTAAAAAGAAATTCGGTCCCAGCCATCCACATGCTCACAGTCTGAATGCTAGCTTAAATGCCAGCTTGGCCAAATTGCTAGCACTGCAACTACTGCCTTTTCAGCTGGTAGACTCTGTTCCTTTTCGTGAATTTGTGGAATGTGCTGTACATCAGTTGCAGGTTCCAAAACGCCATTTCTTTTCATGGAAGGCCATTCCAGCTCTCTACCGGCATGTGGAAGGCAATGTTTTTGTGTTGTTGGACAGGGCGGTCAGCAATAAGGTGTATATTACCGCAGACTCATGGTCTAGCAGGCATGGGCAGGGATGTTACCTTTCCTTCATGGCGCACTGGGTAACTTTGCTGAGAGCTGGGAAGGATGCAGGACAGGGTTCAGTATTGTTGAAGTTTGTTCTGCCACCACGCCTCCAAAATGCTAGCAGTGATTCTGCAACAGCTTTCTCCTCCACCCCCTCCTCTTCTTCTTCCTCTATGGCCTCTTCTGCAGATTTGTTCTCTGAACCAGCAGTGCTCCACAAGCGTTCAAGGGGCTACGCAAGCACTCAGGCAGAAAGTTGCCATGCAGTGCATAAGTTACATCGTTACATAGTAGGTGAGGTTGAAAAAAGACAAGAAGTCCATCAAGTCCAACCTATGTGTGTGATTATATGTCAGTATTTCATTGTATATATGTTGCGGTCATTCAGGTGCTTATCTAATAGTTTCTTGAAACTATCGATGCCCCCCCCCCGCTGAGACCACCGCCTGTGGAAGGGAATTCCACATCCTAGCCACTCTTACAGTAAAGAACCCTCTACGTAGTTTAAGGTTACACCACTGCTTAGGGGACAGGAGCCACACTGGGGCAGAGATTCTGTCAGCTCTGCAGGGGCAGGCTCAGAGGTGGTTGACGCCACACCAGCTTAAGCCAGGAATGGTTGTATGCGACAATGGCACCAACCTTCTCTCCGCCCTCTGACTGGGACACTTGATGTTCCATGTTTGGCACATGTCCTGAATTTGGTGGTGTAGCAGTTCTTGAGCAGGTACCCAGGCTTACAGGATCTCCTGAGGCAGGCCAGAAAAGTCTGTGGTCATTTCCGCCGGTCATACAATGCCAGTGCTCGTCTGGCTGACATTCAAAGGGAATGCAACCTGCTCACCAACTGCCACCTTTGTGACATGTCCACCAGGTGGAAGTCAACGTTGGCAATGCTGCAGTGGCTGTACACACAGCAGAGGGCCATCAATGAATATCTGTGTGAGTATGGCACCAGGACAGGGTCAGGGGAGCTTGGCTTCTTTTTGCCAAGCCAGTGGCTACTGATCAAGGATGCATGCACTGTCCTGTCACCATTTGATGAGGCCACAAGGATGGTGAGCAGTGACAATGCATGCATCAGTGATACTGTCCCTTATGTCTTCCTATTGGCGCACACGCTTCATGGAATAATGGACAGGGCACTTGAGACAGAACAGTGTGAGGAAGAGGAGGACTTCTTTACCTCTCAAGGCCCCATTTATCCAGATATTATTCCTGCAGGCCCGCCAAACACACAGCAAAAAGAGGAGGAGGATTGTGTCAGCATGGACATGGAGGATAACACTCAGCAGCAGTCTTCAAGGGATGGTTTTCAGTCCCCAGAAACCCAAGGAGTTGTACGTGGCTGGGAGGAGGTTGTTACAGATCATGTGATCCTTAGTGACCCAGAGGACTCAGAATCGAATGCCTCTGCAAACTTTTGCAGGCTTTGCAGAATCAGGGAGGCCATGCAGCGTAAGGACCCTAGGATTCGTGGTATCAAATAGAAGGAATCATTACTGGCTGGCAACCCTTCTTGAGCCACATTACAAGGGTAAGGTTGCAGAACGTATCCTGCTTTCGCAGAGGGAGCAGAGGATGAAACATATTCAGGAGGCCTTGAAGAAAGGTTTGTGCAATGCATTTCCAGACCCTGTGAGGTTACAATTTCCTGGTGCTGGACAATGTGTTGCTGAGGTCTCTGTCAGGTCATCTGAGGCCTGGTGACAGATGCACACCATTGGGGTCAGGAGTCTAGGTGGTTAAGGAAGGCAAGTGCGCTGGAACACCAACATGGATCCCACAGGGGTTAGAGCTTAAGGTGTTCAACAGAGCCTCTAGTGGTGAGGATGGAATGGCTGCAACTGGCTCCTGGTCGTGACCCCCAGGGTCTCCCAGCTCACGCCCACAGTAGGCTACAGGAGGACAGAGATAGTAAGGGAATAAGCCAAAGGTCGGGGCGACTAGCAGACAAGGATAAACATAGAACACGCCAAAAGTCAGGGTCACGAGCAAGCAGGGATAGTCGAGAAAAAGCCAAGATCGGTAACGGGAATCAGACATAGAAGACACAGCAAGATGCACACGGAACACACAAAGGTTGATCAGCAAGGCAGGCTTGCAGTGCACAGGTTAATATAGAGTTCCCTGATAGGGACTGGAGTGGAGCCATGCTTTGAGGAGAGATTATTTAAGTAGCCAGGTGAGAGTGGTTGGCCTCTAAAGGTGAACACATGGAGGAGAGGTAAGCTGACAAAAATTGCTGCAAAACCATGACAGCTTTGTTCAGTCAGAGGAAGAGCAGTGGAGAAGGTGGCCGGCTGACGGATGCCTTTAGACAATTTTTCAGTCCTCAGGTCTGATCGGTTCAAGCAACTATTGCCAGCGTCTGCATTACATGGTGCAGGAATATCTAGGTGCAAGAGCAGACTTGGAGACCTTTCCAACATAGCATCCACTGGGTTACTGGATCTTGAGGATTGACCACTGGCCAGAACTTGCTCAATATGCAATTGATCTACTGGCCTGTCCTGCATCCAGCGTTCTTTCTGAACGCACATTCAGTGCTGCTGGAGGGTTTGTAACGGATCACAGAGTCCATTGATAGGCTCACATTCATAAAAATGAATCAGTCTTGGATCAGCAGCAGCTATCAAGCACCTGATGCTGATGTAACTGATTTATTTTTCTATGGATGTGGGATCCCTTAAAGATTGCCTATGCTGAGTGACTATCCTATTCCTCCTCAATCTTAATGATGCTAGCTTCCAACAATATTTTTGGTTTAGGGCATAACCACCACTGCCTAAGGCCCAATTTCTCTGTCCCTGTTTAACAGGGGCATGTCATTACAATTTCTGATCTAATATTTCACAGCAGGGCCCGTTCCTGCACCCAACAAGAGTATCTCTGAGGGGTTGTTTAAAATATAAAAAACCCAAAAGAGGGTAAAAACTGCGCTCGGATATCAAAAGGCAAAAAATTCAAGCTGCCAGCACCCCAAAAGTCCAGTATCTGACTCCTAAGTATATGGTAAACAACAAAGTGCAGCGCTAAAATACAAATATGATATAAACAAAAGTGAAATCTCACCATGTGACTGTAACATGAATCAGTGAACATAAATTGTCAAACCAAAAAGTAATGAACAAAGAGCATAAATTACAAATGCATGTGAGATAAAATTAGAATAGGATCTAAAAAAGATCTAAAAAAAGTCCAAACAGATATATTTAATCCACAAGTAGATATAAAGCACCCATCCAGGAAAAAATGTGACAAAAGTGCCAGTAGATGATCCACCATGAAGTGAATAAGTAGAATCTGCTTACCGGACGGCGATGACTGCTATTACGGCAGTCTCGCCCAGCATAGGGATTAAGGTCTCCCAAAACCAGGGGTGTAATGCAGGACCAGCAGCTTTAACAGTCGGTCGTTACCGGAAATGTAAAACAGAATACTTTATTTTGCAGAATCCTGTGCCGTCACTTCAATTCTACTTCCTTCTGGCTGATTTTACTCTCAAAAGGAAGTAGAATTGAAGTGACGGCACAGGATTCTGCAAAATAAAGTATTCTGTTTTACATTTCCGGTAACGACCGACTGTTAAAGCTGCTGGTCCTGCATTACACCCCTGGTTTTGGGAGACCTTAATCCCTATGCTGGGCGAGACTGCCGTAATAGCAGTCATCGCCGTCCGGTAAGCAGATTCTACTTATTCACTTCATGGTGGATCATCTACTGGCACTTTTGTCACATTTTTTCCTGGATGGGTGCTTTATATCTACTTGTGGATTAAATATATCTGTTTGGACTTTTTTTAGATCTTTTTTAGATCCTATTCTAATTTTATCTCACATGCATTTGTAATTTATGCTCTTTGTTCATTATTTTTTTGGTTTGACAACTTATGTTCACTGATTCATGTTACAGTCACATGGTGAGATTTCACTTTTGTTTATATCATATTTGTATTTTAGCGCTGCACTTTGTTGTTTACCATCTCTGAGGGGTTACAGTGTTGTGGCACCACCAAAGGCCCAATTTTTCTGCCCCTGTCCCAGCAGCAGAAAAAAAGGACAATCGTGTCCCACGGCCACCTGCAGAAGATGCACCATGTCCATGACCAGCACTGTGAACTGTAGACACAGAACCTGCTTGCCCTCTTTTAGTGGCCTGTGAGCATCTACCTCTCCTTGGTGGCCTTCCAGACATGATGGGGATTTTGTTTTGCAACACCCCACTACACTATATTGTGTACTGTGTACACCACCAGAAAAGTTGTAGCAACTGCACTATGGGTGCACAGTATTGTGTACACCACCAGAAGTCTCTTAGCAACTATGGGTGCACTGTATGTATTGTGTACTGAGTACACCACCAGAAATGTAGTAGCTACTGCACTAGGGGTGCATGATACTGTGTACTGTGTACACCGCCTGAAGTATATTAGAAACAGTACACCAGGAACTGCCTGCTGTGAGATATATCTAAACTGTATGCAGTGGATATATATAGATAGATAGATAGATAGATAGTACAGATAGTCTTATATATATATATATATATATATATATATATATATATATATATATATATATATATATATAAAATACACTGCAGCTAACTGAATCACCTGCCTGCCTGAAATATATTAGAAACAGTACACCAGGAATGGCAGCCTGTATCTATATTAAATACTCTACAGCTAACTGAATCACCTAATAAACCATATAATTTTTTTCCACCGTGTCTAATATATATGAATCACACATGAAGAATAAAAAAGTGGCGCTGCCTAAAAAATAATAAATGGATTTCACCCTTAAAGTGACTTATTACTCTACTAGTGAACACCTATTCAAGTGTACATCATAACAAAAAACACATATATATATAAATATGGTGAACACTAAGTGAACAAAATATAATTACAAGTTATAACACAGTGCCAGTGCTGCAGAAAAAATACAAAATTATATATATATATATATATATATATATAAAAATTATATATATATATAAAGAATGAAGATGTATACTTTAGCGTATATAAAAATGTGATCCCGTAACAGTGACAACAGTTCATATAAATTTGTGCCAAATGTGTGCCAAATGCCCCCACTTGCGTGTAAGGCTATAAAGCTTAATGATTCCTGATCATCGGGGTTCAACTAACAATTTCTCCATCCAAAAACACGTGTAAGATACGTTCCATATGTGAAATGAAAATGAATGCTCCAAATAGTGTGATAACGTAAAACCAGTTTATTAACACACACTTCAAACAAATCTCCAATGGTTCAACTCACACTGTAAAACTCCAAAAATTGCACAGCAACCTCCACAGCACACTGGGGTTTATACCCACTGGTCCTTAATTAGTATCTATATATAATCTAGGATGCAGACTTCATTGGGGATTCCTCCCAACGACCACTGTTAGATGTCGGTCAGAGATTCATCTTTGATTCTCCCCTCAATATGAAGCTGCATAACACCAAGCCTGCATTCTCTAAATTCAGATGTTTCCCTTTCTATCATAATATAATCTAAACTTCGATTAGGTGAACATACATCCTATGATAGCATATTACATGGGTAATCACCTCTCCAATAGCATATGTATATCCCATTTAAATTGCATGAAGCTCTACGTATGGTGGATCATATAGGGGTTTACACTCCATATCACTATCTTCTCCAATAATGTATACACTACCCTCAAAATAAAGTGACAGTGCTATCAATATCTTCTGGAGCTATCCCATATATAGGTCATGCAAACACTCCCACTATATAAAGTGACAGTGCTGTGCTACAATCTTCTGAAACTTTCTCATATATCGGTAGGTGCTACAACATTCCAGCGTTTGTTATTAAAATAAATAACAAAATACTAGATTAAAAATCATTAATAAAACATTTTAGATCTAGTTCAATATTAAGTCCTCTAGGGGTCAAACTTTTAAAAAGAAATATCCATTCAGTTTCCCTTCGTGACAGATCCCTTATCCTATTGGATCCTCTCCAGGAAGGGTGCACAACATCAATGCCACAGAACTGTAGCAAGGACGGGTCCTGTTGGTGTTTATCCTTGAAGTGCAAGGAGACACTATGGTATTTATATCCATTTTTTATATTAGTCAGATGTTCACTTATATGGATCTTCAATTGTCTCTTGGTTCTCCCCACATAAAATAGGCCGCAAGGGCACCACATCAGGTAAACCACATGCGTGGTGGTGCATGTACTAAACTCCTTGATCTCAAACGTCTCTCCCTCTCTATTGGTGACATTAGTAATGCCCCTATTGCTGACTCTCACTGTTTTGCAACAAACACATTTCCTGCAACAGTAGAATCCCCTAAACTCAAATCTGCGAGTTCTTGGATCCGGTGGGTCCAAGATTTTCTTGACTATTTGGTATCCTATACTTGGGGCTTTCCTATATATAAATCTGGGTTGTGTTGGTAATATGTCCCCTAAATGTCTGTCTTTGCAAAAGATATACCAGTATTTTTTGTAAATATTTTCTATTTCCCTATACTGGCAATGGAATCCTGAAATGAAGCTCAGTTGGTGTTGAGTATCACCTGATTGTGGCTCTTTCTTTTTCATGCATTGTTCCCTGGGGATTTCCGCCACTTCCTGAATAATTTTCGTGAGCTTCTCATTGCTATACCCTTTTTGCATGAATTTCATCTTCACGACATTTGCTTGCACCAAGTAATCGTCCAGCTGTGTGCAATTCCGACGGATTTGCAATATCTGTCCTTTCGGAATATTCCTTATCCAAGACGGATGGTGCCCGCTCGCAATGGATAAGTAGCTATTGCGATCCGTTGGTTTAAAGTACACCTTAGTTTTTAATATATTGGAATACTTCTCTATAGTAACATCCAAGAAGTTGATAATTTGCTCACTAATTTGATATTCTAATTTAATATTGTTCGTATTACTATTCAAATATTCTAAAAATTTTTCCACAGACTCCTTCGATCCCTCCCAAATCAACAAAATATCATCGATAAACCTGCAGTAAAATTTTAGCTGAGGCCTACTGATGTTAAACACCTGTTTATCTTCCCACTCAGACATGAACAGGTTGGCGAGACTGGGGGTTTGCATGACCTATATATGGGATAGCTCCAGAAGATATTGATATAGCACTGTCACTTTATTTTGAGGGTAGTGTATACATTATTGGAGAAGATAGTGATATGGAGTGTAAACCCCTATATGATCCACCATACGTAGAGCTTCATGCAATTTAAATGGGATATACGTATGCTATTGGAGAGGCGATTACCCATGTAATATGCTATCATAGGATGTATGTTCACCTAAGAGAAGTTTAGATTATATTATAATAGAAAGGGAAACATCTGAATTTAGAGAATGCAGGCTTGGTGTTATGCAGCTTCATTTTGAGGGGAGAATCAAAGATGAATCTCTGACCGACATCTACCAGTGGTCGTTGGGAGGAATCCCCAATGAAGTCTGCATCCTAGATTATATATAGATACTAATTAAGGACCAGTGGGGATAAACCCCAGTGGACTCTGCACTTCATAATATATGCAATAAGGTATGGTATATGGAGGGTAGGGTGGATATGACATACAACTAAACGGAAACATTACGTTTTGAAGATATGAACAAAAAATCACCCACTCAGAAACACTATAATTCAAATAGTCAAAAGCAGTTAGGATCTGTAATTCCAGCCATTCATAGTTGTTTATGGAGATAAAGTGTGAATGTACATTTTTAAGATTAATCTATTTTAAATATTGAATTTAATGAATATGTGTAATTTTAAATGGGTTTTTATTATTTGAGTAATATTGCTAAAGCAACCAGCACGGAATGGTTAACATTTAGGGTCTGATATTTAAGTTTAGAAGCAGCAAACTAAGTACCTCTTACTATTAAATAATATGTGATTGTAAGATTAATGACACCTGGGAAGTGCTTATTTAAAGTTGACTGCTAAATAGTACAATCCGATGCTTTAGGATCCAGTGAGTAGCGGTCCCAAGCAATGGGGGTTTGCACTCACGGGGACACGATTAGTGCACAGGTGCGATGTACACGTGGGACGCTTGCGCACTGTATTACCTTCTGTTAGTTGCGGATGGGAGGGTATATAAGGATTGATGGACAATCATGGCGGCCTATCCCATGAATATGTCACAGGTGTGACGAAACATGTCGGGCGTGGCCGAGCAGTGGTGGACATCGCTTACGAGTGACGTGCAGAGGGATGAGCGTTGCGGTGCAGCCTACCTAGGAAGTGATCGGGTCTAGCAGTGGGGCGAGAGAGGAGTGGGTGAGAGAATTATAACAGACGCCTGCTTACCTCGGGTCCGCCGTGACCGCATACCCTCAGGAGGTTTTACAAGTAGTTGTGTTGTGTACTGTTTATACAGTGTGCTGTGGAGGTTGCTGTGCAATTTTTGGAGTTGAACCATTGGAGATTTGTTTGAAGTGTGTGTTAATAAACTGGTTTTACTTTATCTCACTATTTGGAGCATTCTTTTTCATTTCACATATGGAACGTATCTTACACGTGTTTTTGGATGGAGAAATTGTTAGTTGAACCCCGATGATCAGGAATCATTAAGCTTTATAGCCTTACACGCAAGTGGGGGCATTTGGAGCTGGTGAGTGAGTCTTTCATTGGGAGTGGGCTCACAGAATACTCGGGTGTGGTGGAAGTCTTTGAAAAGAAGATCCTACACATGGTGCTTTGAGGACTTTTTGGCACAAATTTATATGAACTGTTGTCACTGTTACGGGATCACATTTTTATATACGCTAAAGTATACATCTTCATTCTTTATATATATATAATTTTTATATATATATCATTTTGTATTTTTTCTGCAGCACTGGCACTGTGTTATAACTTGTAATTATATTTTGTTCACTTGGTGTTCACCATATTTATATATATATGTGTTTTTTGTTATGATGTACACTTGAATAGGTGTTCACTAGTAGAGTAATAAGTCACTATAAGGGTGAAATCCATTTATTATTTTTTAGGCAGCACCACTTTTTTATTCTTCACGTGTGATTCATATATATTAGACACGGTGGAAAAAAATTATATGGTTTATTAGATTATTTACAATGTGGCAGCTTTAGGTAGACATTTTCATCAACTTTTTTATTAAAGTTGGTGTTTACTCTGAGGCGCAGTGGTGGGTAACAAGGTATAGGGAGGCTGTTATACTTTGGAGACCGTTTATTAGCTAACTGAATCACCTGCCTGCCTGAAGTATATTAGAAAGAGTACACCAGGATTGGCCTGCAGTGAGATATAGCTAAACTGTTTGCAGTGGATATATACAGTATCTCACAAAAGTGAGTACACCCTTCATATTTTTGTAAATATTTTATTATATCTTTTCATGCGACAACACTAAAGAAATGACACTTTGTTACAATGTAAATTAGTGAGTGTACAGCTTGTATAACAGTGTAAATTTGCTGTCCCTTCAAAATAACTCAACACACAGCCATTAATGTCTAATACAAGACAATATGGCAGAATGTACAGGCTCAGCTGACGCATTTCACACTCCTGATTGAGTGCTTACTCATAGCTGAGGGTCAGCTATGAGTAAGCACTCAATCAGGAGTGCGAAATGCGTCAGCTGAGCCTGTACATTCTGCCATATTGTCTTGTATTTTTGGTGATCCTATTTTTACAATAAAGCTAATTTTTCTACTTCATCCGGTGTGCGGCATCCCGATTCTCCTATTCAAAGATTTATTCAGTGTTGTCGCATGAAAAGATATAATAAAAAATGTACAAAAATGTGAAGGGTGTACTCACTTTTGTGAGATACTGTATATATACAAGACTGAATCAACTGCCTGCCTGAAGTATATTAGAAACAGTACACCAGGAACAGCCCACAGTGAGATATAGCTAAACTGTATGCAGTGGATATATATATATATAGATAGATAGATAGATAGATAGATAGATAGATAGTACAGATAGTCTCATATATATATATATATATATATATATATATATATATATATATATATGAGACTATCGAGACTATCTGTGTGTGTGTGTATATATATATATATATATTAAATACACTGCAACTAGCAGAATCGCCTGCCAGAAGTATATTAGAAAGAGTACAACAGGTCTGCAGTGATATATAGCTAAACTGTATGCAGTGGATATACATACACGAGACTATCTGTATATATATTAAACACACATCAGCTAACTGAATCACCTGCCTGCCTGAAGTATATTAGAAACAGTACACCAGGAACAGCCTGCAGTGAGATCTAGCTATACTGTATGCAGTGTATGTGTATATATATATATATATATATATATATATATATATATATATATATGAGACTGACTGTATATATATATTAAATACACTGCAGCTAATTGAATAACCTGCCTGCCTGCTCAATCTAAATGACACTCTCTCTCCGTCCACACCAACAACACACTACATGAGGCCGACGTGCAGGCGGCCTTATATAGCGTGGGGCGTGGACTTAGTCCCCCTGAGCCATGATTGGCAAAAGGCACCCTGCCTTTGGCCAATTATGGCTCTCTTAGCTGAGGGCACTGTGATTGGCCAAAGCATGCAGGTCATGATGCATGCTCTGGTCAATCATCATACAGCAATGCACTGCGCTCCCGCAGGCTCAGGGGGTTTAGTACACGCCCCACACTATATAAGGCCGCCTGCACGGCGGCCCTGTGTAGTGTGTTCCAGCATTGAGAGAGAGAGAGAGATAGATAGACAGAGAGACAGTGTCATTTGATTTAAGTTAGAGTAGGCAGGCGAGTCAGTTAGCTGCACTTACAGTGTATTGTGTATATATATACATCCTAGGTGTTGTGTGTATATATATATATATATATATATATATATATATATATATATATATATATATATACTGTATTTAGTTTAGCTAGATCCGTTCCTGTTATTCTCTTCCTACTACTGATAGGCAGGCAGGTGTTTTTACAGTATTTACAGCTACCTGAAGAAAATTGCTGGTGTTCTTCTGATCCTATTAGTCCTATTAGCTACAGTATTTACAGTCAGTGTAGTGCGTCCTCTGCACAGTGTGCACCTAAAACTACCTGAAGAAAATTAGTGTTCTTCTGATCCTATTAGTACAGTACCGCAGGCAGCTGCAGTATTTACAAGTTAGTGTAGTGCGCCTTCTGCACAGTGTGCACCTAAAGCTACCTGAAGAAAATTAGTAGTGTTCTTTTGATCCTATTAGTACAGTACCGCAGGCAGCTGCAGTATTTACAAGTTAGTTTAGTGCATCCTCTGCGCAGTATGCACCTAAAGCTACCTAAACAAAATTAGTGGTGTTCTTCTGATCCTATTAGTACAGTACCGCAGGCAGCTGCAGTATTTACAATTTAATGTAGTGCATCCCCTGCACAGTGTGCACCTAAAGCTACCTGAAGAAAATTAGTGGTGTTCTTCTGATCCTATTAATACCAAAGGAAGGCAGCTACAGTATTTACAGTTAGTGTAGTGCGTCCTCTGCACAGTGTGCACCTAAAGCTACCTGGAGACAATTGCTGTTGCTCTGCACCTATTAATACCACAGGCAGGCAGCTACAGTATTTACAGTTAGTGTACTGTGTCCTCTGCACAGTGTGCACCTAAAGCTACCTGAAGAAAATTGGTGGTGTTCTTCTGATCCTATATTAATACCACAGGCAGGCAGCTGCAGTATTTACAGTTAGTGTACTGTTTCCTCTGCACAGTGTGCACCTAAAGTTACCTGAATAAAATTGGTGGTGTTCTTCTGATCCTATTAATACCACAGGCAGGCACCTACAGTATTTACAGGTAGGGTACTGTGTCCTCTGCTCAGTGTGCACCTAAAGCTATCTGAAGACAATTTCTGTTGTTCTGCTCCTATTAATACCACAGGCAGGCAGTTACAGTATTTACAGTTAGTGTACTACGTCCTCTGCACAGTGTGCACCTAAAGCTACCTGAAGACAATTGCTGGTGTTCTCATACTAATAATACTACAGGCAGGCAGTTGATTCTGCTAGCTACAGTATATATATATACATCCCAGCTTTGTGCGGCTACATCTCACTGCAGGCCATTAGTATGTCTGGAAGGCCAACAAGGAGAGGCAGACAGTCACAAGCCAATAAAAGAGGGCAAGCAGGCTCTGTGTCTAGAGGCAAGAGTGCTGGTCATGGAGACGGTGCATCCTCATCAGCACGTGGCCGTGGGACACGCTTGTCCTTTTTTTCGGCAGCTGGCCGTGTTGAACCGCAACATGCGGAAGACTTGGTAGAGTGGATGACCAAGCCGTACTCATCATCCTCATCCTCTCTCACCTAGGCTCAGGGTACTTTGTCTGGCAAAGCAGAAGCCAATGCGGCCTCTTTCCTCGGCTCAATGGCATCAGTCACTCCCTCCCTAGCCCCACCATGTCCTCCTGAGGAGTCCCCCGAACTTTTTGACCACAGTGTTGGGTACATGCTCCAGGAGGATGCCCAGCGTTTTGAAGACTCCGATGATGGTACCCAGCTAGAGGAAGGCAGTAACGTGAGCCCAGAGAGAGGGGGTTCCCAAGAAGGACAGCAATCTGGCAGTCACGTTCCTCCAGCTGCAGCATGCTGCCAGCTTTGCTCCAGTGATGAGGAGGGAGGTGATGATGAGGTCACTGACTCCACGTGGGTGCCTGATAGGAGAGAGGAGGAGGAGGAGGCACATCCCCAAGGAGGCAGGATGCCCTCCAGGGGCCAGCTTAAGGGCAGCACACTGACTGCATCACACCGCAGAGCTCTGCATGTGCAGGGTGCTGCTGTCTCTGTGCGTTATTCCAAAAGTTCTTTGGTGTGGGCCTTTTTTGAGACGAGTGCATCAGATCCCACCGCTGCTATTTGCAACATATGTCTCAAGCGTATCTCTCATGGCCAAAACATCTCCCGCTTGGGCACCACATGCTTGACCAGACATATGTTGACCTGCCATGCCATGCATGAGGGAGGAGAGGCTGGCTTTACTCGACTGCATTCGGCTTACCGATCGCGGCCGGGATCGGTGAGCAGTTGCAGTTTTCGTTGTTCAGCAGTGTTTGTTTATATGTAAGTGGATACTTTCTTAATACATCTTGATTCGTTATACACTATGGAGTGCCTCCCTTTTTGTCTCATATTGAGCTGATCTGGAGCAGCTGGGGAGCAGATTGTGGTTCTAGCTTGGAGACCCCTAGGAGAGCTGTCATCAGGGAGATCGGGGAGCTGCTCTAATCATCTGCACTACCTAACAGGGCTGTTATCGCTCAGCCGTGAGGTGAGAGGCTGGGGGGACCATTATCTGTACACACCTTCGTTTCTTCACTGGTCACTTCTGGAGGAACTTTTCTTGCACAACCTATTTCTTTTTTTTTTTTTTTGCTTACATTAGTTAGTCTTTATTCATTAATGTACAGAAAAAAGTCTTGGCTGAAGTCTGACTTTAATTTGTTAGTCAAGTGCATTTCAATTTGCAAGTGCATCTAACACTACAGTATCACCAGATTGGGATTTGTGATATGTCTAGTTTATTCGCCTCAACTGTTTTTTTTTTTTTTTTTAATAGATTTTATTGAAAGATGTATCATACAGAATATAACATCAATGGTATCAGTGTATTTTGTACAAAAACAACAGTTATGCTGAAATGTAGTAGAAATGCAAACCAATGACAAAAGATTTGCAATCTAGGGGTGGGGTAGTATGGCCCCAGAGGTGGGGGGCAACAACAAGCATGTAATAAGAATTCAAGGGTATTAACCTTCTATTTGAGAAAGAAAAATAAATAACTGGATGGATCTAAGTAGGAGGGGGGTCCCTAGGATTACCATGAGGATATTGATGGATGATTCCAAAATAGGGTGTGGGGTAGGGAGAAATGAGGGGAGAAAAAACAAAAATGAAAAGGGAGGTAGGGAAGATTGAGCACCAAGTTCATGTTATGAATGTAGACTGTAGCCTGTGGGGTAGACAGTGAGGTTAAAGCTGTGATTTTAATAATATTGGTCACCACCTTCCTGTGTGGAGGAAGGTAGGGGGTTGGTGGGCGAGAGGAGGTCTTGCACAATAGTGTAGGACTTGACAGGAGTTGGATTCCTTGTGTTGCAGATCCTTGGTTTGGAGGAAGTAGCTCCACCTATGGTGTAGGGGAAGGCTCATGATATGAGAATGAGAATTTCTCGAAATTCGCTATATCCATAGTAGTGAGTGTTGAGGCCATAAAAGCACGCCATTTGTGGTAGAAATGTGAACTGGTCTTTTCATGTGTTAAATCCATGTTTACTTACAGGATGGGCTTACAGGATGTCCTGAGGCAGGCCAGGAAAGTCTGTGTGCATTTCCGCAGGTCATATAATGCCAGTGCTCGGCTGGCTGACCTCCAAAAGGAATTTAACCTGCCCAAGAATCGCCTAATCTGTGACATGACCACCACCAGGTGGAACTCAACGTTGGCCATGCTGCAGCAGCTGCACACGCTGCAGAGGGCCATCAATGAGTACCTGTGCGACTATGACACCAGGACAGGGTCAGGGGAGCTTGTTTTTTTTCCCCACGCCAGTGGGCCATGATCAGGGATGCATGCACTGCCCTGTCACCATTTGAGGAGGCCACGAGGATGGTGAGCAGGGACAGTGCAAGCATCAGTGACACTGTCCCCCTTGTCCACCTGTTGGAGCACACGCTGCGTGGAATAATGGACAGGGCACTTGAGGCAGAACAGAGGCAGGAAGAGGAGAACTTCCTTAGCTCTCAAGGCCCCCTTTATCCAGACAGTGTTCCTGAAACAGGAAGAGGATGAGGAGGAGGAGGAGGAAGAGGAGGATTGTGTCAGCATGGAGGTGGAGCCTGGCACTCAGCATCAGCAGCAGTCTTTAAGGGATCATTTACAGTCCCAAGAAACCCATGGACTTGTACGTGGCTGGGAGGAGGTGGCTGCGGATCATGTCATCCTTAGTGACCCAGAGGACTCCGGACCGAATGCCTCAGCAAACCTACGCTGCATGGTCTCCCTCAGCCTGCAAAGCCTGTGGAAGGATCCTTCGTGGTATCAAGGAGAGGGATCAATACTGGCTGGAAACCCTCCTTGATCCACGTTACAAGGGTAAGGTTGCGGACCTTATCTTGCCATCGCAGGGGGATCAGAGGATGAAACATCTTCGGGAGGCCTTGCAGAAAGGTCTGTGCAATGCGTTCCCAGACACTGGGAGGTTACAAACTCCTGTTCCTGGACAGCTTATTGCTGAGGCTTTGGTCAGTCAAAGAAGGAGCGGTGGAGAAGGTGGCCGTCTAACCGATGCATTCAGACAATTTTTTAATCCACAGCCCCAAGGTATGATCGGTTCCAGCAACCATTGCCAGCATCAGTTTTACATGGTGCAGGAATACCTAGGGGCAAGATCTGTCTTGGACACCTTTCCCACCAAAAATCCTCTGGGTTACTGGGTCTTGAGGATGTATCACTGGCCAGAGCTTGGACAGTATGCAATTGAGCTACTGGCTTGTCCTGCATCCAGCGTTCTTTTGGAACGCACATTCAGTGCTACTGGGGGTTTTGTAACCGATCACAGGGTGCGCCTATCCATCGACTCGGTCGATCAACTGACCTTCATAAAAATGAATCAGTCTTGGATCACCACCAGCTACCAAGTACCTGATGCTGATGTAACCGAATATTTTTTTTTGAAATGTCAGATCCCTTCAAGACTGCCTATGCTGATGCTGAGTGACTATCCTGTTATGCTGAGTGACTATCCTCTACCTCCTCAATGATTATGCTGATAGCTTGTAAGAATATTTTTGGTTCTGGGCACCGCCACTAGTGGCTAAGGCCCAATTTTTAAGCCCCTGTTTAACAGGGGCGTGTAATTACAATTTTTGATGCAATATTTTGCAAGGAGGGTTCGTTGCTGCACTCAACTAGAGTATTTGTGAGGGGTTGCAGTGTTGTGGCACCAGCACCAGTGCACCAGTGCCTAAGGCCCAATTTTTCAGCCCCTGTTTAACAGGGGCATATAATTACAATTTTTTATGCAATATTTTGCAGGAGGGCTCATTCCTGCGCTCCAAATAGAGAATCTGTGTGGGGTTGCAGTGTTGTGGCACCAGTGCCTAAGGCCCAATTTTTCAGCCCCTGTACAACAGGGACATGTAATTACAATTCTTGATCTAATATTTCACAGCAGGGCCAATTCCAGCTTCCACCAAGAGTAACTGTAAGGACTTACAGTGTTGTGGCACCAGCACCACCACTACCAAAGGCCCAATTTTTCTGCCCCTGTTCAACAGGTGCATGTAATTACAATTTTTGATCTAATATTTCACAGCAGAGCCCGTTCCTGCGCCCACCAAGAGTAACTGTGAGGGCTTACAGTGTTGTGGCAAAACCAACACCTAAGGCCCCAATTTCTGCAGAGTATATAGGGCAGGCCCATACTTTCAAACATCCAACTTACAAACGACTCCTACTTGCAAACGGAAGGAGACAACAGGAAGTGAGATGAAATCTACCCCTAGGAAGGGAAATTCTCTCCTGTAAGAGTTAATATGGGAAAATGTGTCTCCTTTCCACTGATGCTTTATCACCAATCCTTGTTTCACTAAAAACCCCAAATTGTCAAAAAACATTTATCATTGGGACAAATGTGAGGTAAAATCTTCTGAAGAGGTGCACAGACAGCAAAACAAATGTCACAAATAGATTTTTTCGCTGGAGCTACACTTTAAAAATGTACCAGTTCAAAATTACAAACAGATTCTACTTAACAACAAACCTACAGTCCCTGTCTTGTTTGCACCACCAGTATACTGTTGTTCAGAGGGCCTGGGGCCCCACGCCTTTCTTTTTTTTAATTTGGGTGTGGGGTTACCCTTAATATCCATACAAGACCCAAAGGGCCTGGTAATGGACTGGGGGGGTACCCATGCCATTTGTCTCACTGATTTTCATCCATATTACCGGGACCAGACATTACATTAAAACCGTAAGCAGTTTTAAATGACTTTTATTACTTTAAAAATGTCATTTTGAAATGGACTGTTCTAAGCACGGGAAACATGCGCCACTTGTCAGGAATACTATAGACACCCCCCAGGTATGATATTTAAATGAATATTTCACTTTTTTTTCACTTTAACCATCATTAAAATCCCTGCTCCCGAAAAAATGGACGTTTTTAAAACTTTTTTTTTGCATTGATACATGTCCCCTGGGGCAGGACCTGGGTCCCCAAACCTTTTTTAGGACAATACCATGCAAATTAGCCTTTAAAATTAGCACTTTTGATTTTGAATGTTCGAGTCCCATAGACTTCAATGGGGTTCTAATGTTTGTCCGAATTTTCGGTCCGTTCGCAGGTTCTGGTGCGAACTGTACCGGGGGGGGGGGGTGTTCGGCTCATCCCTACTAATAATACATTGATCAGTGCTATAAAAATACACTGATCAATGTAAAAATGACACTGGCAGGGAAGGGGTTAACACTAGGAGGCGATCAAGGGATTAACTGTGTTCCGTCATCGTGTTCTAACTGTAGTGGGGGTGGGCTACCTGGGACATGACAGAGACGGGGAACAGAAGATCTCTGACATGTCCCCTGTCAGAATGGGGATCTGCCTTGTTTACAAAGGTAGATCCCCGTTCTGCCTCTGTATTAGGCGATCGTGGGCCGCCGGCAGACATCAAGTCCGCCCAACCCACGGGCACACTCCCGCAGTGTGTAGCATGCATGAGAGCACGCCACCGGAGGCGTGTGCCCATCAGCAACTGCGCCTGCATGAGCCAACGTGCAGTTAACGCAAGAAAGCCAACCTGCCGCAGTACAACTGTGGCAGGTGGTCGTTAAGTGGTTAAACCTGAGGGAGTATCTCACCAAAAGTGCTTGAGGTGATTGTAGTCTTATTAGTGCACTTGCAACAAAAACAATTGAGTACTGTCCCTGATAGTTATTTCATTACCACTAACATGCAATTTTTCAGGATAAGCTTTTGGGGTATGCAAACGGATTCACAAAAGTTTTAGCAGAATGTTAAAAAAACACAATCTCTGAAGGAAATGGGAAAAAAACAAATACTGTACACACAAAAATGTACATGGTAATAAAACTAGTATACAGTAGTTAGTGAGATAAGAAAGAGGGAGAGGTATAAACTGGGGCTGATGACTGTCACAGAGAGGGTCGTAAAACTGTTGGACGTTGAGTAAGGAAACCCATATCTAAATTTAGGCCATTATGTTTTGTGTCAAATAGAAGTATCATTCTTAGTCCAAAAGTTTTCCTTTCCTAGAGAGATCTGAAATTCCCTTTAGGAACTAAAACATTGAGGTTTTCTATGGTGTGGCCCAGTTGTGATAAATTGTGTCCCACAGGTGAGCAAAAACTTCTTCTTTATGTTCCTTGTTGGTGTGTCTGTGCAAATTCATCCTTGTTCACAACATCTGTCCTGTTTCGATAACATAAGATTCTTTGTTACATCTTTTGCAATAGATGAGGCACACAACATTATTGGAGGTACAGCTGTATGATCCCATGATATTGAAGGTCCCATTTGTGTGTGTGACACTTTTAGATGGATTGATCTGGTTGCAGTTTGAAGCATTTTTTATTGCAGGGTTTGCTTCCATTATTTGTGACTTCATAACCAGAATGAAGTTTCCTGCTGTTTATGTCTGAGTTTGAGTGGTTATCTGAAAGCCAGTATTGGGGGCTGTTGGAATATTTCTTTCAGAGTTTCATCCTCTGTTATGATGGCTTGTAAATCTTTGATTATCTTTTTCATTCCTTCTAGTGCTGGGTTGTATGTGGTTACTAGAGGTACATGATTATTTGTTTTTTCTTTTTGTATTGAAGTAGATTTTCTCTTCTGGTTTTCAAGGCTGTGTTTATGCTGGTGTTGATGGTTTTGTCTTTGTAACCTTTCTTATGGAAGAAGTCTGCTAGTGTTTTGAGATGTTTATTTCTGTTACATAGTTACAGGTGAGGTCGAAAAAAGACACAAGTCCATCAATCCAACCTATGTGTGTAATTAAATTTCTTTAATCACTTGACCACTGGGCGTTTAAACCCCTTCCTAACCAGAACAATTTTCAGCTTTCGGTGCTCTCACACTTTGAATGACAATTACTCAGTCATGCAACGCTGTACCCATATGAAATTCCCGTCCTTTTTTTCACACAAATAGAGCTTTCTTTTGGTGGTATTTGATCACCTCTGGGTTTTTTATTTTCTGTGCTATAAATGAAAAAAAGACTGAAAATTTATACTGCTACAAATCTTTGGTAAAAATAACCCTCATTTCTTGAGACCCTAACGAGTCAGAAAAGTATAAATACCCACAAAATGACCCCTTTTTGGAAAGTAGACATTCCAAGGTATTTAGTAAGAGGCATGGTGAGTTTTTTGAAGTTGTCATTTTTTCTCACAATTCTTTGCAAAATTAAGATTATTTTTTTTTATTTTTTTCACACCAAATTGTCAATATAACAGGTTAATTCTCTCACATGGCATGTACATTCCACAAATGACACCACAAAATATATTCTGCTACTCCTCCTGAGTATGGTGATACCACATGTGTGAGACTTTTACACAGCCTGGCCACATACAGAGGCCCAACATTGAAGTAGGACATAGAATAGGACACCTATTACACTTTTGAAGGCCCTGGAGCACCAGGACAATGGAAACGCCCACAAAGTGACCCCATTTTGGAAAGCAAACACCCCAACGTATAATCTATAAGGCATAATGAGTCTTTTGAATGGTTCATTTTTTTCCAGAAGTTTTTGGAAAATGTAGAAAAAAAATGAAAACGCATTTTTTTTTACACAAAGTTGTCAATTTCTAAGATATTTCCAACACATAGCATGTACATAGCAAAAATGACACCCCAAAATATATTCTGCTACTCCTCCTGAGTATGGCGATACCACATATGTGAGACTTTTACACAGCCTAGCCACATACAGAGGCCCAACATTGAAGTAGCACGGAGCATAAATTACACATCTAATCTCTCAACCACCTATTACACTTTTGAAGGCCCTGGAGCACCAGGACAATGGAAACGCCCACAAAGTGATCTCATTTTGGAAGGCAAACACCCCAAAGTATAATCTATGAGGCATACTGAGTCTTTTGAATGGTTCATTTTTTTCCAGAAGTTTTTGGAAAATGTGGAAAAAAAATGAAAACGCATTTTTTTACACAAAGTTGTCCATTTCTAAGATATTTCCAACACATAGCATGTACATAGCACCCCAAAATATATTCTGCTACTCCTCCTGAGTATGGCTATACCACATGTGTGAGACTTTTACACAGCCTGGCCACATACAGAGGCCCAACATGACGTAGCACATTGAGGTGTTCTAAGAGCATAAATTACATATATAATTTCCTTACAATCTATCACATTTTTGAAGGCCCTTCATATTTCTAACACATAGCATGAACATACCAAGAATTACACCCTAAAATACATTCTGCTGAGCAAAGGGTAAACAAAAGATTACCTGTGGTTTTAGTAGTGCAGTTGTCCACAGGAGGAGAGCCCCGATCCAGGCAGCAGGCAGGGACGTGGTCAGTGACAGTGAATGGAATTGTCCAGGCAGCAGGCAGGAATATTGTCCATAGTCAGTTCAGGCAGGGATACTGTCCATATACAGTCCAAGGTCAGTGCAAGTAGAGACATTGCCAGCAGTGCCAAAATATTGGTCCTGGTAGTAAGCAGAAACATGGTCCAAGTAGCAGTCCAGTCTGGTTGGGAAGGACAATCAGGACAATAATACACAGTGTCTTTTCTAGCTCCTCCTCTGGAGCACACCCAGCATTTCTTCTGATGTTTCTGGCCTGTTTCATGGTGAAGGAGTTTCTCAGGAAAGTGGCGTTCATGGAGTCTGCTCACTGAATCCGAGCGAATGCTTTCTGGTGCGCCTTCAGGGTACAAAAGGGTGGAGATAATTTCTTCTTGGTACTAAAGATAGGATACAGGGCTCTCTGTAGATTTACGGTAAATAACAACACTATTGTAAATGGCCAAACTGAAAAGATATATGGAGACTTTTTTATACCAAAAGCGGCTTTTTCTTGTGGGAAGGTAGGGTTCGATCATCTGATCATTGAAGTCGACTCCCCATGAACAAATTATAGTCATGGAAACATTTTGGTTTCTGGATTGGGCCGTTTCTTCTGGGGATTTCCACGTAGGTGTCATTGTGGATCATTGTGAGCATGTGAACGTTTTGTCTGTCCCTCCACCTGAGAGCCAATATCTCTTCATTTCACAAAGACGCCGTCTCCCCTTGTCGTAGTCTTTCAGTAATGAGCCTGGCTGGCTGGGCGGTGAAAGGGGGGATGTTTGCTGCTCCTGAATTAGGGGGAAGCCACAGAAGGTTTTCAAGGGCATAGGGAAGGCCAGCATGGGTGGCCGCTTTGAGGCCGAGATGACACCCCGCTAGTTATTGGCCATTGGTGCAGTGGTACTTCATTTCTTCTGGATGGCACTGTGCTACTGGTGGATGGCACTGAGCTGCTAGTTGATGCCACTGCATTTCTGGTGGATGGCACTGAGCTACTGGTTGATGCCACAGTACTACTTGTGGTAGCCTGCTGCTCCATGCCAGAGTGCCTTCATTTCACGGGCACACTTTGCTCTTCCTCCGATTCTGTATCAGACCCACTGCTTACAACGGGTTCATATTCTGAACCAGAATCAGATGCAGACTCAGAGAACTCCCTGTTGTCGGTCAAGCTATGCTGTTGGTATACCTCCTCAGCGGAAATTTTTTTTCACCATACTGGTGACTGTGGGCTGTGGTGACAAACTGCTGTGGTAGGGACACTTGGACAGATATGGCTGCACTGATGGGTGCTGATGAGGCTGGTCTAATGAGGCTGTACTGCTGGGTGCTGAAAAGGCTGCACTGCTGGGTTCCGATGAGGGTGCACTGATGGGTACTGATGAGGGTGCACTGATGGGAACTGATGAGGGTGCACTGATGGGAACTGATGAGGGTGCACTGATCAGTACTGATAAGGTTGCACTGATGTACACTAATGCACCACACTAAGGATGCACTGATTATCTGTCACTGATGTGCACTGATAAGGTGGTTATTGAGGCTGGTCTAATGAGGCTGCACTGCTGGGTGCTGAAAAGGCTGCACTGCTGGGTTCTGATGAGGGTGCACTGCTGGGTTCTGATGAGGGTGCACTGCTGGGTACTGATGAGGGTGCACTGCTGGGTACTGATGAGGGTACATTGCTGGGTACTGATGAGGGTGCACTGCTGGGTACTGATGAGGGTGCATTGCTGGGAACTGATGAGGGTGCACTGATGGGTACTGATGAGGGTGCACTGATGGGTACTGATGAGGGTGCACTGATGGGAACTGATGAAGGTGCACTGATGGGAACTGATGAGGTTGCACTGATGTGCACTAATGCACCACACTAAGGATGCACTGATTATCTGGCACTGATGTGCACTGATAAGGTAGCACTGATGTGCGCTGATGAGGATCCACTGATATGGTGGCACTGATGAGCACTCACTTATGGGCAATGATGTGCACCATTGGGTATTGTAGTGGCACCGATGAGTGCTGTAGTGGCACTGAGGAGCGATGTAGTGGTGCAGATGAGCGCTGTAGTGGTGCAGATGAGCACTCTAGTGATGCTGATGTGGTACTGATGGCACAAATGAGCACTGTATTGGCACTAATGTGGCACTGATGAGCACTGTAGTGGCACTGGTGTGGCACTGATGGAGCACTGACGTGGCACTAATGGAGCACTGACGTGGCACTGATGTAGCACTGACAGAGCACTGACATGGCACTGGTGGGCACTGTAGTGGCACAGGTGGCACTGATGTGGTACTGGTGGCACAGATGAGCACTGTAGTGGCACTGGGCTCTGGTGTGGCACTGACAGAGCATTGATGTGGCACTGGTGGCACAGATGGGCACTGAAGTTGCAGAGGTGGCACTGATGGGCACTGGTGGAACTGATGAGCACTATAGTGGCACTGATGGCACAGATGAGCACTGTAGTGGCACTGATGGGTACTGTAGTGACACTGATGGGCACTGTAGTGGCACTGGTGGCACAGATGAGTACTGTTGTGGCACTGGTGGGTAGTGTAGTGGCACTGAGGGCACAGATGGGTACTGTAGTGGCACTGATGGGTAGTGTAGTGCCACTGCAGGGCACAGATTAGAAACTGTAGTGGCACTTGTGTGGCACTGTATGGCACTGCTGGGCACTGTAGTACTTTCACTCACTATTTGTCACTCGATTTGTCACTGGATCTCTCTTCTCTCCTCTCACGCTGCATCTGTGTGAGGAGAGAAGAGAGCTGGAACCTTTGCATGACTCCAGTTTGTTGAAATTATGATCGCTCCCTCATTGGAGGGAGCGATCACGTGGTAAAGGGCCGCTGTCATTGGCCCTTTAGGGCGATCTGTGCTGCGCCGGGTCCCGTGAACCCGGCGAGCATGGACACTTCCGTGCACGCGCCCCACCAAGAGTTCCGGAGGATGTCTGACGGACGTCCACCTAGAACAAGCCGACTGCGCTGTAGCCGTCTTTCGGCTATGGCCCGGTCGGCATGTGGTTAAATTCTCGATGCCCCCCCCGCTGAGAGCACTGCCTGTGGAAGGGAATTCCACATCCTTGCCGCTCTTACAGTAAAGAACCCTCTACGTAGTTTAAGGTTAAACCTCTTTTCTTCTAATTTTAATGAGTGACCACAAATCTTGTTAAACTCCCTTCCGCGAAAAAGTTTTATCCCTATTGTGGGGTCACCAGTACAGTATTTGTAAATTTAAATCATATCCCCTCTCAAACGTCTCTTCTCCAATGAGAATAAGTTCAGTTCTCGCAACCTTTCCTCATAACTAATATCCTCCAGACCCTTTATTAGCTTTGTTGCCCTTCTTTGTACTTGCTCCATTTCCAGTACATCCTTCCTGAGGACTGGTGCCCAGAACTGGACAGCATACTCTGTGTGTGGCTGGATCAGAGTCTTGTTTCTGTCTTCTGGATTTGAACATATTCGGTGGTATCTGATGGCCTGCCTGTGTATGATAGCCCGTTTAGTGTTATGGGGGTGAAAACTGGAACTATGGAGTAAGTTGCGTCTGTCAGTCCGTTTCCTGCATATTGGAGTGTGAAGCTTGTCATCCCTGATGTATTCTGTAGTGTCTAGGAAGTTGACATGTGTGTTAGAATAATCCATTTTTAGTTTGAGTGATAAGTGAAAAGTGTTGTTTAATGAGTAAAACTGTTTTAGATTTTCTTCACCTTGTGTCCATATGATGAAAATATCATTGCTATAGCAATGATATCTGTATGAATTTTGTTGTATGCTGTTCAGGAATTTGTCCTCCAGGTCAGCCATAAATAAGTTTGCATATTGGGGTGCCATTTTGCTTCCCATAGCAGTACCCATACACTGGCGATAGATGTCATTGTTGAAAGTAAAGTAGTTGTGTGTAATTTGTGGTTTGGTGAGGATGATAAGAATCTGTGACATGCAGTCAACCCATCCTTGTGAGGGATGTTACTATACAGAAAATCTACATCCATGGTGATAAAACGTATGTCAAGGGCGCTCACAATGTCAGGACCAGGCAGTTAGTGTCTTTATTGGATGGATGAAGTGGTCTTCAAACACTTAGGGCTGCACTCAAAGAGGGAAGCAATCTCTAATAGAAACAAATAAAAGAAAAAAAGGTGCCTCTAAGTGCAGAATTAAAACTTTTAATATCCCCAAACAAGATTAAAAACACTTACAGAATCAAGGATAAGAAGAGGCATAACATGGATGTATGATGCAGGTGATCTAGCATCAGGAGGTCCCAGTGTATCACAGCTTTGCAGGGATAACAATATGCAGCAGCAGAAGGTCCCAGGATAACCAGCAGGTGAACACCCCAGGCTCTGGGAACACTGGTGAAGCAATCGCGTCAGCCGAGTCAGCATGGAGCATGAATCCCGGAAATTACGTCAGCGGGAAGGGACAACAACCAGCATGGACCGCAAACAAGAAATATGTCATCAAAATGGGACACGTTTCGGAACAACTGATTGGTTCCTTCTTCAAGCCAATGACAACAGGCTTGTAGAAGCTGAGCTTCTTATAGTCTATGGGTGGAGCTGTGGGTAGGGCTATGGGCGGTGATAAGGGAAGAAAAACAATGCTGCAGCATCCAAGGAAGTAGTATGATCCATGGGCATAGAACTACACAGTAAACATAAAGACAGCGCGGGATGCAGCCCGCACACGAAAAATGGCAAGACAAATACAGCAAGTATATATAAGGAAAGGAACTTGAAATCAATGAAAAAATATATATAGGATGGAACAAAACAGTCAAACCTGCAACTGAGGAGCAATGTACGGTTTGACCGTTTTGTTCCATTTTATATATATACATCCATAGTGACTAGAAGTGTATTTGGTGGTAATTGTATATTGTTGAGCTTGTTCAGAAAATCAGTTGTGTCTTGAAGGAAACTCACAGTATTAATGACTAACGGTTTTAATATATTTTCTACAAGGCCTGAGATATGTTCGGTAAGTGTATTCATACCTATTATGATGGGTCTGCCTGGATTTCCTGGCTTGTGAATCTTGGGCAGCATGTAGAAGTCCCCAATTTTTGGATTATCTGGAATCACATTGATAAGTTCTGAATGTAGGTGGGTTGGTATTGTTTTAATGTCAAAATCAAAAAAGTGGAGGTTTATTTATCTGCTATAGTAAAGCCACATCCCTTAAAATGCATGGAAAAACAGAGTTTCTGGGGCTTTAAAGGCACAAGAGAGTAACAAATGTTAGCATTAACATTTAAAATTTTAATTGTGTCATATGTGTTTACAAAAAGTAGAAAAACACATTCATTCTCAAAAAGTACAATACATGATTAAAAGGGATGGGGTACATACTCCCACACCATATTTATACATAACATCTATCCAATCTTTATCATAAAGAGTTGCATCAACATATGCAAAGCGTTTCGGAGTTATTTTGACTCCTTCCTCAGAGATAGTTTTTTTGCAAATAATGTAAGTACAGACCCAATGCTGGTCAAAAAAGTTAAAACCATGAAAGATACAAAAGGGTGCCAGTACACACTGGGATCAAATGGCGTCACTGAAGTAAAGGTCAAAGATCAAAATGGTATAAGTATGGTATATATATCCAATATACATGGAAGAGTACAAAAGTGACCTATAATTCCCTTAGACTACATACCTATGATTAAATAAGGGAGTGTATCCAGCCAAGTTATGTCAGAGCCAACACATAGAGGTGTAGGAAGCGGATGATCATTTCAGAGGACCATAAAATGGCCTGAATGAGGCTTAGAATATAATCTCTTTACATAAAATGTATGCCCATGTAGGATATCTGCTAACTTAGCAGTAACAATATTACATCATACACCAAAATATATAAGATAAACCTACCTAAAAGGTTCTCAATCTCAATTCTCAATAATATAATGATATTTACATCTAGTGAGGTGAACTGCAATGCTCCGTGTGCTCAGACACACTGGGCCCCAATATGCAACAAGCTATACAAAGTGAATGGAGCAATAAATTAATACCATCCCCATGAGAATGACCCATGCAGTATGAATTATAGAGCTGCCTATAAACCACAGTGGCTGCAAAAGACATACCTGAGCTGCTGATCTACCTTTTACACCCTCTTCCTGGCATGCTGAGCATCCATGGTCAGTCAAGTAAGGCATTAGCCTGTTGTCTTTACTTGGCGTGCATACAAATAGTCCTCTCCTAAAGTGGGTGGAGAAAGAGCTCCACTTGTAGGTGTTGTTTTATTGAAAACCTTTTAATTGCTTAGTAAATTAATGGGTCGGATCATAAACCAGTTTTGTTGATGTTAAGCAATAATACATCTTTTTATAAAATGTGTTGGATTAAGCCAATGGTATTGATTCATTATATTAATACAGTATTGACTTTGTATATTAAATGATCAATTAGCTTAGTGAATACGATAAATCTGTCTTTACTGCCATGTGCTAGCAAGCAGTATGTTTTTTTTTGCCTTGAACTTGATCGGGTAGTCCTTTTTTTTGGCATAAGTCATATAAGGATAACAAAGTCCATATAGAGCAAACTTGTAATGTCTAGTGTTCCCAACTAATCAATAATTCCTTAAAAAGGTAATATCCTTACTAGGATAAAACCTTGTACAGTCACCCAGGTGGAATAAGAGAGAAATAAATGGAACTAAAGTGCCCTTACAATTACGTTTATCCTAGGTGTGTAGGGTGGTAATGGATAGCTGCGGTGTTCCATGAGAGAGGCTTCTATGTTTGGCAGGAAGCTACAGGGTGACCCAGATTTTTGTCATTGGTGTTGTGGTGTCAATTAAGAATCCTAACCAATGCTGTCACTTGATAATATAGTTGTATATCGGGAGTGCCAAGTCATATGCTTTTCTAGCTTTTTTTATTCACCCAAATGTAATCATCAATTAATGTATGTAATCAAGTTAAAAAAAACCTGTGGTTCTACCTAGCCAGGTTAAAGTGGTATGATTCCATATCCTAAGGTATGTTCTAACAGCCTTAAAGGCATAGTTCACCTTTACCAAAAAACTTCCTATGCAGACAAGGGATATCTGTAGATAAAACAAGCTGGGCAGCTCTGACCAGAATTGAATAATTCTGTTACTATAGGTGTAGATAATATACCTATCTCATGAAGCCTGACTGGAAAACTCCCATGATGTTGCTAAGGATGTTGCTAAAAGATGCCCAAGTGTTACTGTTCACCTTCACAACCAAAGGAGTGAGCTCTTTCTCTGATTCAAACCCGTTCACGTGCACTTTTTCTTACCTGATGAAGTACCTCTGAGACTGAGAGTCCATACCTGTGATGGTGAAGGTGAAAAGTAACAGCTGGACCTCTATTAGCAATGTCCTATTCATTTTCCAGTCAGGCTTTATGAGGTACCTAAAATCCTACATCCAAAGTAGGGAAGAGCCGAACACCCTGCGGTTCGGTTCGCACCAGAACCTGCGAACGGACCCGAAAATTTGCACGAACGTTAGAATTCCATTAACATCTATGGGACTCGAACGTTCAAAATCAAAAGCGCTCATTTTAAAGGCTAATTTGCATGGTATTGTCCTAAAAAGGGTTTGGGGACCCGGGTCCTGCCCCAGGGGACATGTATCAATGCAAAAAAAACTTTTAAAAACAGCCTTTTTTTCGGGAGCAGTGATTTTAATGATGCTTAAAGTAAAAAAAAAGTGAAATATTCCTTTAAATATCGTACCTGGGGGGTGTCTATAGTATGCCTGTAAAGTGGCGCGTGTTTCCCGTGCTTAGAACAGTCCCTGCACAAAATATCATTTTTAAAGGAAAAAAAGTCATTTAAAACTGCTTGCGGCTTTAATGTAATGTCAGGTCCTGGCAATATGGATGAAAATCAGTGAGACAAACGGCAGGGGTACCCCCCAGTCCATTACCAGGCCCTTTGGGTCTTGTATGGATATTAAGGGGAACCACGCACCCAAATTAAAAAAGGAAACAGCAGTATACAGGCTCTGTACTCTGAACAGCAGTATACAGGCGGTGCAAACAAGAAAGGGACTGTAGGTTTGTTGTTAAGTAGAATCTGTTTGTAATTTTGAACTGGTACATTTTTAACGTGTTTAGCTCCAGCCAAAAAATCTATTTTAAGCTTTTTGGAAAACATAGGGAAGGGTTATCACCGCTGTGACATTTGTTTTACTGCCTGTGCTCCTCACTTTTTGTCCCAATGACAAATGTTTTTTGAAAATTTGGGTTTTTTTGTGAAACAAGGATTGGTGATAAAGCATCAGTGGAAAGGAGAAATGTTTTTCCCATATTAACTCTTACAGGAGAGAATTTCCCTTCCTAGGGGTAGATTTCATCTCACTTCCAGTTGTCTCCTTCTGTTTGCAAGTAGGAATCATTTGTAAGTTGGATGTTTGAAAGTAGGGGCCTGCCCTATATACTCAGCAGAAATTTGGGCCTTAGGTGGTGTTGTGGCCACAACACTGTAAGCCCTCAGAGGGCCCTGCTGTGAAATATTAGATCAAGAATTGTAATTACATGCCCTTGTTGAACAGGGGCTGAAAAATTGGGCCTTAGGCGCTGGTGTCACAACACTGCAACCCCTCACAGATACTCTAGTTGGAACGCAGGAAGGAGCCCTGCTGCAAAGTATTGCATCAAAAATTGTAATTACACGCCCCTGTTAAACAGGGGCTGAAAATTTGGGTTTTAGGCACTGGTGGCGGCGCCCAGAACCAAAAATTTTCTTACAAGCTATCAGCGTGATCATTGCGGGGGAAGAGGATAATTACTCAGGATAGTCACTCAGCATCAGCATAGGCAGTCTTTTAAGGGATCTGAGATTTTAAAAAAAATTATTCGGTTACATCAGCATCAGGTGCTTGGTAGCTGGTGATCCAAGACCGATTCATTTTTATGAAGGTCAGCCGATCGACCAAGTCGGTGGACAAACGCACCCTGTGATCAGTTACAAAGCCTCCAGCACTGAATGTGCGTTCCGAAAGAATGCTGTATGCAGGACAGGCCAGTAGCTCAATTGCATACTGTGCAAGCTCTGGCCAGTGATCCATCCTCAAGACCCAGTAACCCAGAGGATTTTCGGTGGGAAAGGTGTCCAAGTGAGATCTTGCCCCTAGGTATTCCTGCACCATGTAAAACATACGCTGGCGATGGTTGCTGGAACCAATCATACCTTGGGGCTGTGGACTAAAAAATTGTCTGAACGCATCGGTCAGACGGCCACCTTCTCCATCGCTCCTTCTTTGACTGACCAAAGCCTCAGCAACACGTTGTCCAGAAACAGGAGTTTGTAACCTCCCAGTCTCTGGGAACACGTTGCACAGACCTTTCTGCAAGGCCTCCCGAAGATGTTTCATCCTCTGCTCCCTCTGTGATGGCAAGATAAGGTCTGCAACCTTACCCTTGTAACGTGGATCAAGGAGGGTTGCCAGTCAGTATTGATCCTTCTCCTTGATACCACGAATACGAGGATCCTTACGCAGGCTTTGCAGGATCAGGGAGGCAATGCAGCGTAGGTTTGCTGAGGCATTCGGTCCGGAGTCCTCTGGGTCACTAAGGACGACATGGTCCGCAGCCACCTCCTCCCAGCCACGTACAA
The DNA here is from genome assembly GCF_042186555.1 of Aquarana catesbeiana. Lineage (NCBI taxonomy): Eukaryota > Metazoa > Chordata > Amphibia > Anura > Ranidae > Aquarana > Aquarana catesbeiana. The sequence goes on along the minus strand of NC_133329.1, from coordinate 222,177,580 downwards.
GTCCATGTGTTTCTTGGGACTTATCCCTTAAAGACTGCTGCTGATGCTGAGTGCCAGGCTCCACCTCCATACTGACACAATCCTCCTCCTCCTCGTCCTCTTTCTGTGTGATCGGCGGGCACGCAGGAACACTGTCTGGATAAAGGGGGCCTTGAGAGCTAAGGAAGTCCTCCTCTTCCTTCCTCTGTTCTGCCTCAAGTGCCCTGTCCATTATTCCACGCAGCGTGTGCTCCAACAGGTGGACAAGGGGGACAGTGTCACTGATGCATGCACTGTCACTGCTCACCATCCTCGTGGCCTCCTCAAATGGTGACAGGACAGTGCATGCTGCGTGTGCACCTGCTGCAGCATGGCCAACATTGAGTTCCACCTGGTGGGCATGTCACAGATTAGGCGGTTCTTGGCCAGGTTAAACTCCTTTTGGAGGTTTGCCAGCCAAGCACTGGCATTATATGACCGGCGGAAATGCACACAGACTTTCCTGGCCTGCCTCAGGACATCCTGTAAGCCCGGGTACCTGCCCAAGAACCGATGCACCACCAAGTTAAGGACGTGAGCCAAACAGGGCACATGGGTCATTTGTCCCTATCAGAGGGCAGAGAGGAGGTTGGTGCCATTGTCGCAAACCACCATTCCTGCCTTAAGTTGGCGTGGCATCAACCACCTCTGAACCTGCCCCTGCAGAGCTGACAGAACCTCTGCCCCAGTGTGGCTTCTGTCCCCCAAGCCCACCAGCTCAAGCACCGCATGGCATCTTTTGGCCTGCATACTTGCGTAGCCCATTGAACAGCTACGGAGCACGGTTGGTTCTGAGGACAAAGCACAGGAAGAGGCCATGGAGGAAGAAGAAGAGGAGAGGAAGGAGGAGAGAGGTGTGTCACAATCATTAGTAGTGGCATTTTGGAGGCGTGGTGGCAGAACAACCTCCAACACCACTGCACCTTGTCCTGCATCCTTCCCAGCAGCCAGCAGAGTCACCCAATGTGCGGTGAAACTTGGGTAATGTCCCTGTCCATGCCTGCTGGACCATGAGTCAGCGGTAATATGCACCTTACCGCTGACTGCCCTGTCCAGCGAGGCATGGACATTGCCTTCCACATGCCGATAGAGAGCTGGAATCGCCTTCCGTGAGAAAAAGTGTCGTTTGAATACCTGCCGCTGAGGAACTGCACATTCCACAAACTCACGGAAGGGGGCCGAGTCTACCAACTGAAAAGGCAGCAGTTGAAGTGCTAGCAATTTTGCCAAGCTAGCATTCAATCGCTGGGCATGTGGATGGCTGGGAGCGAACTTCTTTCGGCGGTGCAGCAGCTGGGGCAGGGAAATTTGCCTGGTACAATCTAACGTTGGTGTACCGAAAGCAGATTGCCCACAAGTACTTGGCTGTGACACACCTAATTCTACACCTTCATTCCTCTCAGTGCAGGTCTCAGAGAGGACTGAAGGTATAGTGGGGTTGAAGATCTCAGCTGATGAGGAGCAAGGAGAGGTCCTCTTTGTTCTTTGGTGTGGGTCTTTTAGATATGCTTGCCAACGAACTGCATGGCAGGTCAACATATGTCTGGTCAAGCATGTGGTGCCCAAGCGGGAGATGTTTTGGCCACGCGAGATACGCTTGAGACATATGTTGCAAATAGCAGCGGTGCGATCTGATGCACTCGTCTCAAAAAAGGCCCATACCAAAGAACTTTTGGAATAACGTGCAGAGACGGCAGCGCCCTGCACATGCGGAGCTTTGGGGTGTGATGCAGTCAGTGTGCTGCCCTTAGGCTGGCCCCTGGAGGGCATCCTGCCTCGTTGGTGATGTGCCTCCTCCTCTCTCCTATCAGGCACCCACGTTGAGTCAGTGATCTCATCATCCCTTCCCTCCTCATCACTGAAGCAAACCTGGCAGTATGCTGCAGCTGGGGGAGCATGACTGCCAGATTGCTGTCCTTCTTGGGCACCCCCTCTGTCCGTGCTCATGTTACTGCCTTCATCTAGCTCAGTATCATCATCAGAGCCTTCTAAACACTGGGCATCCTCCTGGAGCATGTACCCAACACTGTGGTCAAACAGTTCGAGGGACTCCTCAGGAGGACATGGTGGGGCTAGGGAAGGAGTCACTGATGCCGTTGAGCCGAGAGCAGAGGCCGCGTTGGCAGCTGCTTTGCCAGACAAAGTACCCTGAGCATGGGTGAGAGAGGATGAGGAGGATGAGGACGGCTTGGTCATCCACTCGACCAAGTCTTTCGCATGTTGCGGCTCAACAAGGCCAGCTGCAGAAAAAAAGGCCAAGCATGTCCAACGGCCACGTGCTGATGAGGATGCACCATCTCCACGACTAGCACTGTTGCCTCTAGACACAGAGCCTGCTTGCTCTCTTTTATTGGCTTGTGACTGTCTGCCTCTCCTTGTTGGCCTTCCAAACATACTAATGGCCTGTAGCTGCACTAAGCTGGGGTATATATATATATATATATATATATATATATATATATATATATATATGTACGGATACTGCAGCTAGCAGAATCAACTGCCTGCCTGTAGTATGAGAACACCACCAACCTTCTACAGGTAGCTTTAGCTGAGCACTGTGCAGAGCTCGCAAAAAACTAACTTGTAGCTTATTTAGCTGCCTGCGGTAGTGATAGGATCAGGAAAACAGCACCAACCTTCTACAGGTAGCTTTAGCTGAACACTGTGCAGAGCTTGCAAAAAAATAACTTGTAGCTTATTTAGCTGCCTGCGGTAGTGATAGGATCAGGAAAACACCACCAACCTTTTACAGGTAGCTTTAGCTGAACACTGTGCAGAGCTCGCAAAAAACTAACTTGTAGTTTTAGCTGAACACTGTTCAGAAGTCGCACTACACTAACTTGTAGTTTTAGCTGAACACTGTGAGGAGGACGCACTACACTAACTTGTAGCTTTAGCTGAACACTGTGCAGAGGTCACACTAAACTAACTTGTAACTTTAGCTGAACACTGTGCAGAGGTCGCACTACACTAACTTGTAGTTTTAGCCGAACACTGTGAGGAGGACGCACTACACTAACTTGTAGCTTTAGCTGAACACTGTGCAGAGGTCACACTAAACTAATTTGTAGCTTTAGCTGAACACTGTGAGGAGGACGCACTACACTAACTGTAAATAGTCTAGCTGCCTGACCGTGGTACTAATAGGATCAAAAGAACACCAGCAATTTTCTTCAGGTAAATTATACTATTATACTGTAACAAGACAAGCCTGCCTGTCAGTAGGAAGGTAACAGGAATGGATCTAGCTAAAATGAATACAGTGTATATATATATATATATATATATATATATATAACTCACTGACTGTCCTGCCTAATCTAGCTAACTCAAATGAAATGACACTGTCCATCTCTCTCTCTAAGCACGCTGGAACACACTACACAGGGCCGCCGTGCAGGCAGCCTTATATAGTGTGGGGCGTGTTCTAAACCCCCTGAGCCTTAATTGGCCAAAGCCAGCTCTCTCTACTGACGGCACTGTGATTGGCGAAGCATGCGGGTCATCGTGCATGCTTGCCCAATCATCAGCCAGCAATGCACTGCAATGCCGCAGTGAATTATGGGCCGTGACGCGCCACATGAATTTGGCATGAACGGCCCATATCATTCACAATTCGGTGAACGATTGAACAGACGATGTTCGAGTTGAACATGGCTTGGACTCGAACGCGAAGCTCATCCCTAATCCAAAGCTAGGTCATTAATTAAATGTAGTCAAAGCTGCACAGTTTGTTTTTATCAGCAGACACTCATTATCTGCATTGGTAGTGTGAGGCACTGTAGTTTAGCCTCTTTGGAGATATGGATACATAGATAAGGTAAGATGTGTTTTTTCCACTCAAAAGGGAAGGAAGACGTAAGCTCATATCCTGCAGGAAGCAATAGGGTAATATTTCAGGGTCATGAAAAGGTCTGCACTTGTTTAGAATGTCGTGCGCATTTCATACTCCATGTAAGTCATGGTTTTACCTATGATGAAAAGCTACTTGGTGACTAGAGTGAATAGTAGCGGTGACAAGGGACATAATTGTCCAGTCCCATTATTCATTGGAGAACTTGGTTACAAGTAGTGTTGGGCGAACAGTTCGGCCTGAGCTTGAGTTCGTGCTGAACATTGGCTGTTTGCCCATTTGGCGAACACCCAAATTGTCAGGGCATTCGACCATTTGTTCAGCCTGACAAACATCCCACAATGCACTGCATGCCACACAGTGCATTGGAAGCCCTGATTGGATTTGCCCAGTCAGGGCATAGAACACTGTCAGAGCCATGATTGGATAAAGTAATGATTACTGTGCCAATCATGGCTCATTGCTCATAGACCCACCCCACACTATGGAAGGTTCCTTTCCAGAGTAGCCATTTGCAGCATGATATTGTAGTGGAGATAGATAGAACAGGGCTCTGTTCATTGCTACTGGTGAGTTAGTGTGATATAGTGTGCTATTATGATTCTTTTGTGAGTGCAAAATATCTGTGCAGTGTGAATATAGGGATAGTGCAGTGAGTGTAGTGCAACCATTCATTTTTACCTTAGTGTCAGTTTAGTGTGAATATAGTGCTAGTGCAGTGTAAGTGTAGTAGGATTGTTCATTTTTACTGCAGTGTCAGTTTAGTGTGTCAGGGCATATTTGCTGCAATATATTGAAGTGTGTTAATGTAGCGTGTCAAGGCAGTTTTAATGCAGTATAGTAGTGCGTCAGGGCACTTTTACTGCAGTATATTGAAGTGCATTAGTGCACTTTTACTGCAGTCTACTGAAGTGTGTTAGTGCACTTTTATTTATCTAAAAGAAAAATTTGCGCTAGGTGTGCAAAGAAATAAGAGACTGAAAATTATGAATTCAAAACCTGTGAAAAAAGGTGTCCTGCAGCTGAACACTATAACCCTGATAGGGGGCACAAACTAAATAAATATACAAAAAAGTGCAGCGCTGGATAAGTACCAGAATATAGATAATGAAAAAACTGTGCTAAAATGCAAATAAAACATTAAAAACTAACAGACCGTGTACATTGCTTCACTACTGGTTAACCTGATCAAGATTAATAAATATTGTCCATAAGTGTTCACGTGTGAATAGTAGTGCATGGCAGACACCAACTCAAATCTTATAAAAATAAACGTGCTTACTTCTAATATAGTGTCCACAAATACATAAGTAAAAAATTCTGCTGGGTAATTCCGTGACTTCCACCGCTGATAAACCCATCACCACAGAGAGATTAAAGGCTTACCAGACAGCCCTTGAAAGAAAGCATGAAATATCCTCCACTTTGGATGTTGTCCTTCCTGTGGATAGCTCCTGTCTGGAAGCGCTGGAGGGATAGTTTGCAGACTGATTCTCAGTGGTGGAGGGAGGGGGGGAGGGGAATTCCCCTCTCAGTGATGATAAGTATCCTGCAGTGAGAATGGAGATGTGACACATCTCCAGCGCTTCCGGACAGGAGCTATCCGCAGGAAGGACAACATCCAAAGTGGAGGATATTTCATGCTTTCTTTCAAGGGCTGTCTGGTAAGACTTTAATCTCTCTGTGGTGACGGGTTTATCAGCGGTGGAAGTCACGGAATTACCCAGCAGAATTTTTCACTTATGTATTTGTGGACACTATATTAGAATTAAGCACGTTTATTTTTATAAGATTTGAGTTGGTGTCTGCCACGCACTACTATTCACACGTGAACACTTATGGACAATATTTATTAATCTTGATCAGGTTAACCAGTAGTGAAGCAATGTACACGGTCTGTTAGTTTTTAATGTTTTGTTTGCATTTTAGCACAGTTTTTTCATTATCTATATTCTAGTACTTATCCAGCGCTGCACTTTTTAGTGCACTTTTATGTCAGTATATTGAAGTGTGTTAGTGCACATTTACTGCAGCATATTAAAGTGCGTTAAAGCACTTTTAATGCAATATATTAAAAAGCATTAGTGCACTTTCACTGCAGTATATTGACGTGCATCAGTGATCGTTTACTGCAGTATATTAAAGGGTGTCAGAGTACTTTTACGGCAGTATATTGAGGTGCCTTAGTGCACTTTTGTGGCAGTACATTAAAATGCGTTAGCGCACTTTTACTGCAGTATATTGAAATGCATTAGTGCACTTTTACGGCAGTATATTGAAGTGTGTCAGTGTACTTTTACTGCAGTATATTGAAGTGTATCAGTGCAGTTTTACTACAGTATATTGTAGTGTGTCAGTGGAGTGTGTATGTGTAGTGAATACTGTGAGTACAGTTAAAGTGCACCAAACACCACCTTCTATTGATTAAAGTGCATCCATGTACACATTTCCCTTCTCTATAAAATTTTGGTAATAAGCCCCCCACCATGTCTGAGAGGCCAACAAGGAGAGACAGTTTCTATGGCACTGGGAGGGGGGCAGGAGCGTCTGTGTCCACAAGCAAAGGTGAATGTGGTCCGTCCTCAGGCAGGGCACCATTTCCTCTGTTTAGTGATGTTTCCCATGCTATCCTTACTAAACCATCCTCCTCCTCCTTATTCTCTATCACCCAAGCAGAGACTAGTGTGCAGTCCACTGCAGCTGCAGGAGCAGCTTATTCTGCCTCTTTGTCCACAGCTACTCCTGCCATGGCCCCAGCATCAGGAATGGAGTCAGCTGAGTTATTTGAACACAGCGTCAGCCACTTGCACCTTGATGATGCACAGGCATTACTTCTGATGTTGGTTCTGAGGTTAATGAAGGTAGAAACATGAGCCTACAGAGAGGGAAGAAGACTGATAAACAAATTGGCAATCATGTTCCCCCAGTCTCAGTGTATTGCCAAGTTGGCTCCAGTGATGATGAGGATGGGGGGGATGATGATGATGAGGTCACTGATACAACTTGGATGCTGGATAGAGCAGAGGAGGAAAGTTAAAGTGAGGCACAACCCCAACGAGACAGCCATTATGGAAGAGTAAAGAGCATCCACCCTATTCCATAACATTTTGCAGCTGTTATCTTCTGGGCCACTTCCCACAGCTCAACTGTCTGGACCTTTTTTAGCACATGTGCAGCCGATCGCACTGTTGCAATTTGTAAACTTTGTCTCCAGCAGATCAAGTGTGGTAAAAACACCAGCCATTTGGGTACCACATGCTTGACAAGGCATTTCAACTCCCACCACTCAGCCTATTGGCAAGAGCACCTGAAAGCCACACAAAAGGGATACAATTCTGCTCCTCCTCACTCCTCACCTTTCAGGTCCCTCTATATTTCATGATCTCAGGCTCCACTGACAGGGATAATGGTATAGTGAAGGGTGCCACAGGTCCTTGCAGCACATCGGCCAGCCGCACACCACCAGCTGTAGACTATAGCAGACACATTTCTCTGCCCCAGCTGCTGCAGCTAAAAAAAATACAGTCACTGCCACCCACATGCTCAGCATCTAAATTCAAGCTTGTCAAAGCTGCTGGCTCAACAAATCCTGCCTTTCCAACTAGTGGATTCTGCCCCCTTCCATGAATTTGCAGAATGTGCTGTACCACAATGGCAGGTTCACAATTGTTATTTCTTTGCATGTAAGGCCATTCGAGCTCTGTGGAAGGGAATGTTGTGGCATCATTGGGCAAGGCAGTCTGCTGGAAGGTCCATGTTACTGCTGACACATGGTACAGCAAGCATGGTCAGGGGCGATATATTTAGTTCACAGAGCACTGGGTAACTCTGCTTGTAACTCAGAAGGATGCAGGACAGGGCTCAGTGCTGCAGCTTGTTTTGCTGCCACATCTCCATACAGCTGGTGGGGATGATGTGAGATTTGTCAGCTCCATCCCCTCCTCCTCCTCCTCCTCCATGCCCTCCTCTGCTGAATTGTCCTATGAACTATCAGTACCCCCTAAGCCTTCAAGGGGCTATTCAACGAGTCACATTACAGAATGAAATCCCTGATGGAGCAACAGGAAACTGATTCTGCGATGGCTTTCATTCCCTAGGAATGGACAGACATGCTTGCTAATCTCCATAAAAGTGATTGCTCAATTTCTTTACATTAAAAGGCTATTAAATTGCCAGCAAAAGGACAGAGAGTATTTTGGGACTTTGAATATACCCCAGTGGGCACACTTACCACGCAAAAAGAAAATAATTTTCCTATATCCTACAGTTTGTATAAAAATAATTTTTTATTTCATACAATATAAAATTACATATTGTCTGTGAAATACATTACAAAGATAAGCGCATTAAATCTTCTGAGAAGGTCTATTAAATTACCAGATGGTATACTGTATAGCACCCTTTAACCACCTCCCACCTGGCCACTGCACATATATGGCCAGGTGGGCACTTCCTCCTTCTGAGTGGACATTCAGGAACATCCCTCAGAAGGAGGGGGATTGCGCGCGTGTGTGCCCACGCAGTGGCGCAATCCCGATGCGCTTGTGTCACCTGGACACGGCGCATCTCAGAGCGGCAGGGGGGCTCTGTGATTGGCCCTCCTGATCACATGACGGCTGTGTCTAATCACAGCCGTCATGTTATGTAAATAGAGAGCTGGTTGCTAGGCTATCGGCTCTCCTCTCCTCACATGGAAGTTGTCAGTGAGGAGAGGAGAGCAGATCGCTGAAGCCAGCTGGTGATCAGTAAGTATGAACTGTTTTTACAGCTTTTTACACACTGATCACCGTCCCAGTGTCCCCACACAATGTAAACACACAATGTCCCCAAAACACTGTCCCCACACACATCCCCACACAGTAAAACACCTGTCCCCCACATATGTAACAGTAAAATCATATGCTCCAATGATCATCTGCACGCATATGTCCGTGATCATCTGAGCACATCTGTACATGATCATCTGCATACACCTGTCCATGATCACACAAACCAATTATTATACACTTAACTGGATTTTTTTTTTACCAAAGACATGTAGCAGAATACATTTTGGCTTAAATGTATGACAAAATTAGATTTTATTGGATTTCTTTTAAAACAGATACTTTTATAAAATTTTATAAAATAAAAAAACTGATTTGTGAATAAATACCACCAAAAGAAAGCTCTATTTGAGTGAACAAAGTGATAAAAATGTCATTTATGTACAGTGTTGCATGACCGCGCAATTCTTATTGAAAGTGCAAGAGTGCTGAAAGCTGAAAATTGGCCTGGGAAGGAAGGGGGGTGAAAGTGCCTGGTTTAAACACCCTTTAAACTCCATAACATCTTTCCTGATGTGTCTCCATCATGTTTCTGAGGTTGTTCAGATATTCAAACACATATTTTGGAGTTTTCCATCTTCTTTGGCAGAAAGTGGCAACTAAAACTGCTCATATCACTGGCATAATTCTTCTCTGAGGCTTGATAAAGGGGTGGATTTCATTTCCTTGAAATGAGTAGCCACGCCCATCAGCATGATGCCATCACATTCTAGTATCTTCCTGACGCCACGTCACTTCCAGTTCCATCCAGCGGTGCATCCACGCTGGTTCCGAGAGCATCCAACAGACCAACAGTTTCCTTCCTTCATCAATCTTTGCATTGCCTGGTAACGCTTTTCTGATCTTCCATGATCTTCCAGGTCTTATTCCACTCATGTTTAAAGAAAATAAACAATGCCCATTTGGATTCTCTGGAAAAGTGAGTCAATAGTGCGCTGGCTAATGGTGTCTTCCTAACACCCTAATGCAGCACAGAGTTGAAGAGTATAGCAGCTAACACATCATCCAAGAAAAATGTGTCTATTAATACAGGTGGAGTACAGATGTACAATGGCTACATCTGTACTCCACCTGTATTAATAAACACATTTGTGCTGGATGACATGTTGTCAGACATAGCAAGGTGCATGTTCAGACTTATGGGAAGATCCCCAAGGAGCAGGTTGCAGGAAAAGTCACTGTGGTAAATAAACTGGACAGCAGCTGGCAGGAACATTGGAACCCACCATATGCTGAAAGAGTTTTTTGAGACAGGCAGCAGGCAGCAACCAAGAAGGCAGACAGCAGGCAAAGCAGAAGACAGTGTCATTGTCAGAAGGCAAGACAACTTTACATCAGAATGTCAGTAAAGAGTCATGGACAGGAGGCAGGCCAAGGTCGCATACTGAGAAGTAAGCAGGGATGAGTAGGGGGCAGGATCAAATTGGCTCACAACAAGAGATCAGAGCAGTGATGAGTCCAGGGGCAGGCTGAGTCAGCATGTAAGCAGATTACAGGAACTGATGTGGGTTCAAGTAGCAGGGTAACACCTAAAGACCATCCAAAAATTTCCTGGCTCTGCCCTAGTTCTTAAATAGATTGTCTGGTACCAAAATGCTCCTGCATCTGAGCGGTGTACCCATGTAAATTAGCATCTTCACGTGAATAAGAGTGTTAGTGTATTTTGTTATGTTCATGCAAACATGCCTCGTGCAAACATGCCTGCACATGCAACCAGCTGGTGATGACCCTTGTTCTGTGCACTTGTGCGGGTATACATTGTCTTCTGATGTCATCCTGACAGAAATACAGTATTCTCTCTGGTTTTACTACTAGAGCATCCAAAAGGAAGGAGCAACTTTTATATATAGTATTGTCCACTTCCATTGCCTTGGAAACAGGAGAGGGGCTAAGGACCCATTGTTCATAAACATAAGTAGAAAGATTCCAAGTGGATTTTGCAGTGCCTCTCCTGAAGCATACTGACTACAGTTTCCTGATGAAAGGTTTCTAACCAGAGTTTTCTACATTTGTTGAAAGCATAGTCATTTACATTGTTTGGAAGGATTTTAAGCCTAAATATAATATTATCTATGTATGGAGAATGTTAATGCATAAAAGCTTTCGACAAGCTATGCTGTGGGAGTTCTGAATCTGGCAGGAATCAAGGTGATCAAATTATAAAGAGAAACAGAAATGCATCTGTAAACAGGAATAACAATAAGTAACAGTTGAAATCTTGCAGAACTCAGGTAAGATGCAGGGGAGACTGGTCCCTGGCCCAAAGGATTGTATCCACTTCTCACCATACACTTCAAAATGCAGATGCAAGCCTATAATTGAGAACTGTGGCTATTGGGGGCAAGATGTTGCACATGCTATGGTGATTCACAATTCAGCTGTAGAAGTAATAATAAAGCTGTAACATAGAATGCTAAAAATTAGTGTCCGAGTCTATGTACTGTATCAAAATATTGATACATAATGTCTGATAGTTTGACTGATAATATTTAATACTTCTGACTTCACATATGATAAAGATAGATACTGTAGTGATGGTCTAAAGCAGGGGTCTCCGGTAGAGGGGCGTGGCATCTGAGCCCGAAGATGGCCACTTAGCCTGAGAGCTCCGCCACACAGCCGGGGGAATCCGTAATCATTGGAGCGCAGACACGGTTTACCCGCCTTCATCTGACCCAGCGAAGCCCGGAGAACCGATCAGGATGCCGAGGAGGAGAAAAGAGCTGCCGCCGCAGCTTCGTAAGCTGCCGGACTACTTTCCTAATGCAGCGCGGCTCCAACAAAATGGCACCCGAAATGGAGCACGAGAACGGGAAGGCCATGGCCTATCCTTCTCCACACAGCGGGAACAGCAAGGGGAATCCCTCCAGCGGATCATCATCCGCGGCCTCCACACCCACAACCAGAAGCCCTGCCAAGTCTAGGCAATGCACGGCTTCTCCACAAGACGGCCCACCGCCTCAGGAAATGGAGGTGAGTGGACATGGCTCATCACAGCCTCACTCTACAGTGACACCAGACCCCATAGCTGGATTCCCTACCACAGGGCAGCCTGTGTCAGATGCGGTTTTAAAAGACATGCTCATCACTCCATAATGATATGCTGCACACAATGAGCAAATGTCAGGCAGAGGTCCACAGAGTGGGAGAGAGGGTGAATCAGATAGAGAATGCCATGGGAGAATACTCTACCTCTTTCAACAAGATGGTGGACGCCCACAGTGCCCACAACGATGAAATCTCATGGATCAAAGATAAAATAGCAGACCTCGAGGACAGATCCAGAAGGAATAACCTAAAAATAAGAGGTATCCCTGAGACAGTAGCTGCGACACAGCTACCACAATATGTCCATGATTTATTCTCCACCATAATGCCCACAATGTCTGCATTAGAACTCACAATGGATAGAGTACATAGAGTTCCAAAACCGTCTTTCTTAGCAGACGATATACCCAGGGATGTTTTGCTGAGATTGCACTTCTACAGAGCAAAAGGGAGCATATTGGCTGCTTTTCGCAAAACTGACCAACGCCCAGCTCAATATGCCTCCCTACAACTACTTCCGGACCTCTCCAGACACACTCTTCAGCGTCGCCACAACCTAGCCACCATAACTAAAGCCCTGCGCAACCATCACATCCTGCACAAGTGGAAATACCCTGCCACACTCTCCATCACTTACAACGGAACTGATGCCAATGTATCCACCCTTGAGGAAGGATTGACAGCCCTTCGCCAATGGGGAATTTTATTGGAATCACCTCCAGTCCCCATTCAAGTGGGTGGACCCCCACACATACAGCCTGAGTGGCAAGTGGTGAACCGGAAGAAAAAATGACAAGCAGAATGTACACCTCAAAAGAACGCTCTTACACATCTAAATATGATCTATTGCTAAATACCCCCCCGGCAATGATACGCATTACATGGAAACTCTTCCTTTTTCCCCACCTCTACTGAACAGTACACATGGTTCAAGAATCCCCAAGTGGATTCTCCTTTTACCCTGACAACTGTTCCTTTTCTCTATTTCAGTTTGCTATGTTTTTTGCTTTTCTATTTTTGTTTTTGTTTTTTTCGGATCAACAACTGGCATCAGAGACATCTTCAGGATTCCTTCCACTGAACCTCATCGACCCGCAATGTACCGACTTCCATACACATGGCATTCCAGGACATGAAGAATATGCCAAGATTCTCCATTCCATTCGCCCAGGTCATGGTACACCTACAAAACATCGTCGCCTGTGAACATAGGAAACTACTCCTCCCTTGGTCCATCGCTACGCATCTTAATTGTGAGTACAATCGATACCCGACAATTAGCGAACTCCCAAGTTAACACATGCCAGTTAAAATACTCTCCATTAGGGGCGGAGCTAGCCGGAGTCCAAGATGGACGTGTAAGAGCAGAGCTCCATCACCAGCGGGAACAACGCGGCTCACAGCACCTTGCCCAGGACCGATCCAGACCCCAAATCACGGCGTTCCGGTCCGCACGAACCCAGGGAACACAACCATACCATGACCAGGAGGAAAAAGGAGGGGAACCGGCCGATGAGACTGACGGAGTTTTACTCCTATGAAGCCAGGCAAGATGGCGCCGGCCTGGCGTCCACGCCGACATCTGCAGCTAAAAACAACTGCAAGCAACCAAAAACACAAAAAAGAAGCAGCCCTCCTAAAGACTCGAGATCTCCCCCAGCCACCCCATCAACAGGGAGCCCGGAGAAGTCCAGATTCAAGGCGGATGCCATGGATGACAGCACTGAGGTGAGCTCTCCCCCTGATTCAGGTGATGACACCAGGGAGCTGCCTGACTCCATTGATACATTCCCTACAAATGGCCAGCCTGTCATAGATACTATGCTAAAAGAGATGTTAGTATCACTGAGAGGATCACTACACTCAGATATGATCTCCTGTATGCACAAATTTAGTAATGAGATCAAATCGGTGACTAATAAAGTGACCCATATAGAACATAAAATGGGGGAATACGCTACAACAATAAACAATTTGGTTGATGCTAATGAAGCCAAAGATGAAGATATAGAGGGGATCAAAGCCAAAATGGCGGACATTGAGGACAGATCCAGAAGAAATAACCTAAAGATCAGAGGGGTCCCAGAAACCGTTAAACAACAAGATTTGAGGGACTATGCCACCCAGTTATTCACAGCCATTTTACCAGATTTATCAACATTAGATCTTACGGTGGACAGAATCCACAGATTACCTAAACCCGCCTACCTAGGAGAAGACATACCGCGGGACGTGATCCTGCGCCTTCACTTCTACCACACAAAGGAAAGAATAATGGCGGCAGCAAGGCAGAGAGAAGCGATTCCATCGCCATATTCAAACCTGCAATTCTACGCAGACTTATCACAATACACACTACAAAAAAGGAGAAATATGACGACCCTAACTAAAGCACTCAGAAACCACAAGATTGGGTACAAATGGGGCTTTCCAACCAAATTGATAGTAACAAAAGAAGGCAAGGAGTATGTGATGGACTCCCTAGCTAAAGGCATAGCACTACTCAGCTCTTGGGGAATAATCTCCGACAACCAGACATCCCCTAGATCAAGAAGCCCCAACGCAAGCCTGAGTCCAGAATGGCGTACGGTTGACCGCAGGAATGCCCGTACTCACCACTGACATTAGCATGGGCAAACCACACCACTAACGACCCGCGTGGGAGTAAGCACCACCGCTCCGTTAAGTTTATTTAAACTTACTGCCCACAAGTTACTACCTGAGTGACCGAGAGTCACACTTTAACGTTTCTAATTGCTAGCTGATATGCAGCCACAAATGTTGAACCTCGGTTCCTACAAGTTTTTTTTTTCCCTTTTTCCTTTTTTTTTCTTCTTTTCTTAAGCCAACAGTCAAGACCATTGCCTCACACTTGGGAGGATGTTGTACCAACCAAGAAAAATCACCTCCAGGAAGTCTCAACGCCCAGCAAGAAATCATCCTACAGGCCAGACACCTAGACGAAGTAAGTGACACTTATAATATATGTCAAACACCCCATCACATAAACCGAATACATGGCAGTGAATTTCCTGACCATTAATGCAAAGGGACTTAACCATCCGGCCAAGCGAAAGTCCTTATGGAAAGAAGCGATCCAAAAAAACACTGATATCCTATGCACACAAGAAACCCACTTCCACATTGACTCTCCACCTAAATGCTCCCATCCGAGATTCCCCCATATTTTCTGCGCAAACGCAAAAGCTAAAAAAAAAGGGGTGATGATCGCAATTAAAGATACAATAACATTCCTTCTGCATAAGATCCTATTGGACCCACAAGGCCGCTACATAGTTATGGTGTGTGACATTAACTCTGAAACATTCACTTTGGCAAACATTTATGCCCCAAATACAGGGCAATCCAAATTCCTACACTCAGTATTCAAGAAAATAGATCAAGTACGCCAAGGAGCAACAGTGATATGCGGAGACTTCAACATGGTGCCTGACTCTGCTCTTGACTCAACATCCAACCCTAAAAGATCTCCACCAACTCTACAACCTATACTTCGCAAGTATTTATTGTATGATGCATGGAGATGCCTTAATGCTAATGAAAAATACTCTCCATTAATGCCCACGGCCTGAACCATCCGGCCAAAAGAGCATCTCTCTGGAAAGAAGCAGACTCTTCCCAATGTGACATCTTATGTGTCCAAGAAACACACTTTCACCACACAACTTCGCCCAGATGCTCTCATAGATGCTTCCAACATTATTTCTTCTCCAATATGCCAGCGAAAAAGAGAGGCGTTATGGTGGCAATCAAGGACTCGATATTCTTCCAACTCCACTCAGAAACATCTGATCCGGCTGGTCGCTATCTCATTATAGTGTGTGACATAAATGCCACCTGATATACTCTAGGGAACGTATACATTCCCAATAACCACCAAATTCGATTCCTGAACAGGTTGATGGAAAAGCTTAAGAAGCTCCAACAAGGTTCTCTAGTAATATGTGGAGACTTTAACATTACACCGGATCCACACATGGATTCCACATCGGTATCCTCCAACAGGTCATCCTCTGGTTAATTTCTTACGTTCCCAAGACCCGTATGATGCATGGCGATGCACACATGCCAATGAAAGGGACTTTTCGTTTTACTCTCACAGACACTGCACGTATACGAGGATTGATCTGTTTCTGATGAACAAGTGGCTGCTTCAAAAAATAATTCAAATCAAAATCAATAATATAACGTGGTCGGACCATGCATCCGTCCTCCTAACTTTAGGGCATAACTACCCCAACAATAGGGCATATGCGTGGCGCTCTAATCCCCAGGTAATACAAAACCCAGCAACTAAAAGCATACTAGAGGGTCACTTGTCCGATTATTTTCAGATCAATTCCTCCTCTACAAAAGATCCATTTGTACTCTGGAATGCACATAAGGCGTGCATTAGAGGTATGTTTATCCAACTAGGCACAAGGCTCAAAAAGCGGAGACAGCAGCGGCTTAATACCCTCCTATCAGAAATTAATACCCTTGAGGCTCAAAACAAAATAAATCCAATGCACCTCATCAGTGCAAAACTCACTACCCTGAGACACAACCTTAGACTAGAACTTCTGCAGTCTTTTGAACAAACTGAGAGAAGGGTGAAAATGTCCTTCTATTCTTCCAGTAACAAAGCTAGTAAAGCACTTGCTCGCAAACTACATGGCCAGCACTTTAAAACCAAAATACCTCATATCATCAATCCTAAGTCTAAACAAAAAGTATTTGATCCCCAAAACATTGCAGACGCCTTTAGCGAATACTATGGGTCCCTTTATAACCTAAATCAGGATAGCAATACTGCACAACCTTCTAAATCAGCTGTAGTTTATTTTTTAAAAGACATTAACCTACCTCATCTCTCCTATTCACAATTACTGGAGTTAAATACCCCCTTCTCCCTGTCGGAAATAATGAAAGTTATAGATACTCTTCCCAGTAACAAATCCCCAGGACCGGATTGGCTGACAGGGAAAACTACAAAAATTTTAAACAAACTTTAGGCCCACACCTTCTTAGGGTGTTTGAGACCGCTGCTGCCTCTGCTCCCTTTCCATCTGAGATGTTAGATGCTCTAATTTTAGGCCCATTTCTTTATTAAACAATGATCTAAAGATTTATGCTAAATTAATAGCACTGAGACTTGTGAACATCCTGCCCACCCTAATAGACCCGGACCAATCTGGATTCACTAAGGGTAGACAGACCTCTGATGCCACCAGACGACTAATAGACCTAATGCACTTGGCTACGAAACACAGGATGCCTTCTCTGCTCCTTGCTTTGGACGCAGAGAAGGCATTCGATAGAGTGCACTGGATGTACCTAACAACAACATTGGAGAAATTTGGCTTCACAGGCCATCTGCTTTCTGCAATATTAGCCCTGTATACTTCCCCGTCAGCTCGAGTGTATACTTCGGGCATGCTGTCTAAAACCTTTAGGATTACAAATGGCACTCGCCAATGGATGCCCACTGTCTCCCCTTATTTTTAATTTGTTAATAGAGCTGTTAGCCGCCAGCATTAGACAAAACCCTAACATACAAGGTTTTATGATCAACAAACGCAAACACGTCATAAGTCTCTTCGCAGATGATGTGATCTTAATGCTCACTAATCCGGTGTCTTCCCTGGAAAATGTATCTCAACTATTGCATAGGTACGGTATGGTATCATACTACAAAGTAAATGACGCCAAATCTTATATATTGGATCTAGGTGTAAATCCAAGTGACAAAGCAGACCTACAAACTAGATTCCTGTATGTATGGAACCCCCAAGAAATTACCTATTTAGGGATTAAACTCACCTCCCAACCTAAACAATTGTTCAATTCTAACTACCTGCCACTAGAACGCAAATTACAAGCAGGACTTCAAACCTTAAGCAAACATACATTATCATGGTCAGAAAGGCTGGCAGCCTTCAAAATGCAACTCCTACCACAATTACTTTATATATACCGAACGGTACCCATCCCGGTTCCCAGAAAATTCTTTCAAACCTTACAAACCATACTTTCCAAATACCTTTGGGAAGGCAAGAAACCCAGAAGCGCTTTCTCCAAACTTCGTAAGACAAAAAAAGTGGGCGGAGTAGGACTACCAGTCTTAGCTGACTACCATTTAGCTGCCATATTAGCTCAACTTAGAGGGTGGTTTCCTAACCAACCTACTCCACTATGGGGGAGCATTGAACAAGCTGCAATACCAGGAGGTAATCTATACAAATATGTCCTAGCTTATTCCCATCTTAAAACTAAATCCACTGATCTTCCTCTACCAATTCTAGCAACTCTGTACTCATGGAAGACTATGGTGACTTCCAAATCTCTGTCATCTCCCACTATTCTGTTATCCATACCCATATCTATCCTAGCTTTGATAATCCTGGAATTAAACCTAAATAGATGGAAGAGCGGGGGACAGAAATGGGTATCGGATTTATACTCGGGCATTAATATAAAACCTTTCGCTGAGTTACAACTGGAATATGGTTTACCTGCCTCAGAACAATTTAATCACTTCCGAGTTACATCTTATCTGAAGAGTAACGGCACCCTTCAATACAAATTATTCTGGCAGATTAAAATCTACCTTACTGCTAAACATTCTCGTAGAGGTGGTATCTCACTGTTCTACAATTTCCTCCATGACAAATCCATACTTACAAAAACAAATTCCATGCTAGCATGGGAAAGAGATCTTAATGATTCCTTCTCAATAGAACAATGGCACAAAGCCTTACAATATACCCATTCGGCCACTAAATGCACCAATCTCCTTTGTGTTGGAGAGGATGTGAACAGTCAGGCACCATCTTTCATGTTCTCTGGTGTTGTAGTGGACTAGCCAACTTTTGGTCCAACATCTTCACTATCCTACACCAAGTGACAGGCATACGGATTCCATACTCACCTTCATTAGCTCTATTAAATGTAGGAATTGAAGACATACCACCACTCCATAGGAAATTTACCATCCACTTATTTCTAGCAGCCAAGTTAGTAATACTTAGACTGTGGAGATCTCCAAATCCCCCAGAAGTAAAGGAAGCTATACGCATACTGTCCATACACTATACCTATGAACGTATGCTCGCATCCATTGAGGGAAAATACAAGACATTTCTTCCACATTGGCAACAATGGATAAATTGGTACAATGTGAACCAAATATAGCAAAATTCCCAATAAGCGTATAACCTATATACCATCTCTATTCTCCAAGTAGAACTGAATAAAAACACTCTAACTGAGGTTCGAACTCTTCCTTTTCTCTATTGTCTCTGAGCTGATCCTTGTTTGTTTGTTTATTTTACTTATTAGTTATGAACAATACGCTCTTGGTGTATAAATGCTAACAGTAATTGTCTAGTTGAACTTCTCCCATATTGTTACAACAGTAGAGAGGACGTGTGGGGAATGTCCCTTCACAGAGTCACAGTAAGCTCCCAAAGGGGTGACTGGTAGAGAGAGGCAGCACCTCCCGTCCTCTGCACATTCTTCAATAACCATACTAATGTTATGTAGATACACAATTCTGTTAGCTATTATTATTATCTATACAACAGCCTATGATACATTTTGATGGTTGACAACTGTTGTTTACATTTTGTACGTTGACAAAATTGAATAAAAAACTATTGATAAAAATATAAAGCAGGGGTCTCCAAACTATGGCCCTCCGGTTGTTTAGGAACTACAATTCCCATCATGCCTAGTTATGTCTGTGAATGTCAGAGTTTTACAATGCCTCATGGGATGTGTAATTCCACAACAGCTGGAGGTCCGTAGTTTGGAGATCCCTGGTCTAAAGTGATGGAGATTGAGCAAACTGACAAACCGACCTGCTCAACTCATAAAAGTACTTCTTATAATTTTGAAAAAAGCCCAGCGTTGAATATTGCAGCAGAAGATTATGGTTTCTTAGCACATGATCAGGTATGCAAAACATCTATAGAAATGCATTATCCAGCCAATGATGGGTTGTGCCAGTTAGGCTGGTAGTTTAAGAGTCAGTGGTATCAACAAACAGGGGGGCACTCAGTGCACATGATCCAAAAATGCTGAAGTGGCCACATACCCATTATGACCATAGTTCCTAAGAGTAACAACAACATGGAGCCCCCTTCTTCAAAATATTGTAATACTAGGGGAGTGGAAGAAGGTAAGGGCTTTCATTCTGTCCAGGGACAGTAAATGGCAGTGTACCAAACATGAAAGCAGAACATATAAAGACCTTAGTGTATTGAAGAAAGAGTACAAAAATAGATAGATTTATCCAGTCCAACAGAAGAGTGGTAAGTCAGTTAGTTATTATGAACTAGCATGTGGGGATCAAGCTACAGATCGAGGTAACCTCATTCTTCCTTGCTGTGTGTTCCTCTGTCACCAGTTCACACGGGTGGTAGATGGTTGCCAGGGTTCCTGGCCTTGTGATTTAGGGATGCCCTCCTGAATTCGCCAATGTGCGATGTCCACCTCTGGCAGACTAAGTTATTCTGGAAAGCAAGAGAGGTTCCAAAGGGATGGGTGTTTATTGTCCTTGGTTGCAATCCAATAGAAGGGAATGTGTGCCACCTTCTCGATGGAGGATTTCAAAAGAGCTTAACATACTCCTGGAAAGATTTGGAAACAGCAGCAGTTTGGTACCATCAAAGTACACCTTGTTTGGATCTCATTGCTTGCATGATGGTTCCTGATATTTGCAGATGTCATGGTGGGGCTTAATCAGTAAGTTACACAATGTTAGTAGGGAGAACTCTAATGTGTCCCAGGTCTGAGACAAATCATCGGGTTCAGAGACTGCAGACAGGTTAACCAGAGTTATTCTCTCAGGGCTGGTGTCTCATACCCATTAGTATCTGAGAGGAGCAGGGGTGCTATTATCAGCAGTCTGAAGATCAGTTGACAAAAGAGGCACCATTTGTTTGTGAGTAGAGCAACTTTCAACTTTCTTCTGTACTGGGTTTAGATGTGCAGTTAAACTTGGAAAACGAGTGTCATTCCCCCAGTATGCCAGCTTGATGCTTCAACCACCCAACGCTATAAACCAAAAAGAGATCAGCAGCTCAGCACGCATGCCTCTTCTTGCTTACATCCTCGGACCACGCCCCCATTAGGCTCAGAATAGAAAAAGGCAGGTGTTAAACAGAACATTGAAAATGACAGTACATAGATAATGATTAAATACCCCAAAAAAGCAAAATAGACCCCACATACTGTATAAAAAAAACCCACCCCCTCCAAATAAAGAAAAACTCATATATTCCTTTCTGTAGCAAATTTCATCTAAGTAGTTGAAATTGCAAAATTAGTTTCCAATGCTGGGAAATGTCATCAAAGCTTAATTCTGTATTTTTATAGCAAAATACAGTTGGCCAAAACACCATGCTTATCCCAAAAAAATAATGATTACTTTTTGTAATTTTAGCAACATTTTGTTCTGCATTCTATCTTATGTAGAATGGAAATGGTGACATTATTATTTTAATTCTAACTGCCCTATACTGTATATCTCATTTAATTACAATACAAAACCTCTATTGGTTAAAGTATATATTAAACCAAAACATTTTTTTTGATAGGGGAAAATTAATAAAACTCCTATTCGTTTGTATTCTGAGTCCCACTGAGGAGATTTTTCTAGCTTCCTGTTTTGTAGGAACATCAGGACGCTATTTCCCTCTATTTTTCTACCTGTGAGCTTTCAGAATTGTGTGTTCTTGCTCACTTCTAGGCTCAGTGTCAATGGACACCAGGATGAAAAGAAAGGCATGAATCTCCACAATGGGAACACAGACACTAACTCTTCTACACTCTATCCACCTACAGAAAAAGTTTTGGCTTTAGACGCACTTAGATGCACCAAGTTAATATTTTTTAATCATTATTCTTTTTGAGAGAAATGTAAATTACACTAACATTATATAAACTACTCCATGTCAATCAACTTTCTTGACATTATAAAAAGTTTAAAATAACTACAAATAAATGACTTGATGTGATTTTGGAAATGTCATTAGAGTAAAAATTACAGGAATACATTCAATTTTTATGGTGGGTCGCAAAACTGAGAAATAGAATCACAAGAATATCATGCACAATTATGACAGGAAATATTGTTATATAAGAACTGTATTTCTTTTACTGTAGCTCTCCTAAAAGATGCAGAGTATACAGTCACATAGCTATTAGCACAATTTAAAATATTTCAAGCAGGCTGTATTTCTTATCAAGCAATCAGAAGTTTTCTTTGATCTAATACATAGAGCAACTAACATTGACCATAAAAGGACTAGTGTTCTGAATCATGCAAACAGGATTTAAGAGTTGCTTAAAGGAAACCCATAATGAAAGACATATTGGTGGCCTGCAGCCAAACATTTTTCAGTTTTCAATAGAGTTGTGAAGGGTGCAACCTCTGTTGAGTTTCATTTTTGTGTGTGCTCTACTGGGGGGGGGGGGTTCTTCCCTTGCTGTTTGATAACTGGCAGACAGAGTAGAAACTGAGGGGAAGATCATCAAGAGGAACTTTTATGCATTTTACACAAGGTGCTTATTCATAAAGACCCCAAGAGTCATTTATGTGAAATGTGTCAAGGTTCCTCTTCTGTTAATGCCTTTTTACCTGTGCATACCCTTTACGCACTAAGTGGATGGTTGAGAAGAGAACTATGAGGAGTTATTGTTTTAGATTTTGTTGTGCATTCTTTTTTTTTTGCTAGCTGATTTTTCTTGCATTCTAGTATATGACTTGCTGGAGAAACATATATGGAAATGCAGTCAGTTTATGCTGCAACAGTACTAAGGTGTGTATGGGAACTCCTATGGGGAATAGAATATAGGGAGAATAGGGCAGCACCAAACAGTTGTTAGAATCTGACCTTGAACAATATTACTAGTAAAATACTGCAGTAAAGAGTTTATTGGGGTGTCTCCATACTAATTAGGTTAAAAAAACATAAGTCCATCAAGTTAAACAATATAAAAAAAGAGAATACAAGATAGGAAACCTCCATATACAGAACCCTATACCCACAGTTGATCCATAAGAAGGTAAAAAACCGTTTGCTCCAACAGGGTAAAAAAATGGTACACAAAATCATATAGCCAATATTAAAATGCTTAAATATACAAATATAGCCTGTGATGGGAGGGCCCATGGAACCAAGAATCCCTTGGAGAGGTTGGGAAACCCATGTTTCAGCTCCCCATACACCTCTTATGTCTAGGTCACCCTGTGCCATCCTGGCACAGGGTGAGTGAGAAAATATATCTTGGATTACTTAAAATGGGACAGTAATATTTATCCACAATATCTCCCAGGATATATGTAAAGACTATTCTTGGTTGTTAATTCTGAACAATACATGATCATTGAAAGAGCTGATCACATTGACCTCCGGAGATGGACTGTCTGATCACCTAGGCTGCCTTAAGTGCTGTGTTAATTAACATGTTAATTATATAATTGTCTTTTAAGTTGTTGCTAGAGGGGAGGGGGGGAGTATCCATGAGCCAGCCCTACCTCATTATCTAACCCCTTGTGTTAAAAGTGTATAAAAAGGCTGTATTCTGTCCAATAAATTGTTCAAGATTCTACAAGCTATTTTCGGTTAGACTTGTATTCAATGCAGCTATAATAATATATCTCTCTGATGGTCAGCCTGGAGAAAGCGGTAATACTGACGGAAGCACTCAGCGTAGTGTGGGATAGGATCTGTTACATTGGTGGCAAGCAGTGGGATGCTTCCTGCAGTCTGGGACATCCAAACTTACACCTGGATCCAAGGTCCGGATAGCAGGAGCGGAGAGGTACAGATACCAGCCGCCATGGAAGAGGAATTCAGAAGGAGGTTGCGAGAGATGCAGATACAGCACAGAGGACCAGTATCAGAGCAGGTCCTGCTGGGATGGTTTGATTCTATCCGCTGCGAACTCTGGAAGGAAGCACTAGCCCATGAGCAACGACACCAGGGAAAAGTTCTCCCCTCCATCTAGGAAAGGTACTCATCGCAGTATGGATTGCAGATGCTGTTTTTGGGAGAAAAACTGCACAAGGAGCAGACAGCTGAATTAACCAGACTGGTCTGGGCAGAGATGCAGCTGGATGAGAGCTATAGAACCCTCAGGTGGCATGTATTACAAGCATACCCTTGGATAGCGGATGACAGCCGAATGGAAGGCTTTGGCTACGGTGGCCTGGGACTAGTGTATGTGAAGCTGACAGGGGACCCTAACTTTGGGAGTGATTTGGAGTGGCGGTTGGACGAAATCATGGATTTCAGAGAAGGGCTACTGAACGTCTCGGAAGTGCACTGGGCACTGGAAGATATAGACTTTCTGGCCATTCAGGAATGGGAGCTGGAGATTGCCTACAGATGGCTGCTAGACTCTGCTCAGTGCCAGGGCTGGGCTCCCTTTGCCTGGGACTATCAGGAAATACCAGCAGACAGCTCTGAAATCCTGGCTGAAGAGTCAGCAATGTGGCAGAGTAACAGTGTGCTTTGCCAACCTGCCCCCGCAGCTATAGACGTGGAGGTCTTATGGCGGATGCAGCAAGTGCTGACTGACCTTGATGATCCTGTTTCTGCATGGGATGATCTTGGATGGAGGAATGTGCCTGTCCAGCAGCATGCCAGAGAATCGGCAGTGGAAAATCTGGAGATTGCTATCCCCAAAGCTAAAGTGCTGACAACAGGGCAGAGCTCTGCTAACCTCTGCCCAGCACCGATTTCATCTTCTGGGTTCCATGGACAGGAGATGGTGAACCTCTATCCCCAGACACCAGTTGTAGAGACAGGGGATTTGATATACTTTTCTGCTGAGGAAGAACAATCTGGTGAGCCCCCAGCAGAAGAGCTGGTATTAGGGCCAAACTTCACTGTGCTCTGCCCAGCACCGATAGCATCTTCTGGGTTCCATGGACAGAAGATGGTGAACCTCTATCCCCAGACACCAGTTGCAGAGACAGGGGATTTGATAGACTTTTCTGCTGAGGAAGAACAACCTGATGAGCCTCCAACAGAAGAGCTGGTATCAGGGCCAAAGTTCACTGTGCTCTGCCCAGCACCAACAGCAGTATCTGTGGAGTTACAAGGAACGTCCCCAGCTGAAGCAATGGTCACTGCACAGAGGGTCCAAGACCTCTGCCTCATACCTGTGGAAATTTCGGAGGCCCGAGGTGAGAAGGTGATGGTTTCTCTTTCCCAGTGGATTTCAGAGATGCAGGGAGAAGCAGCCATTTCCCCTCCCCAACAAGGGTTTGTGCACCTGGGAGACAATACCAGTGAAAGGGAGTTCCAACAGCAAATGGTGCCCCAGAAGGATTACATTAACCCAGCTGAAGCGCTGGCAACTGGACAGAGGGTCCAAGACCTCTGCCCCACACCTGCGGCAGTTCTGGAGGCCCAGGGTGAGGAGGTGGCAATCATTTCTGAGCAGCAGATCAGGACCCAAGGAGAGAATGCAATCAGCACCTCACAACTGCAGCTTGATCTGGTGTCTCCCCTAGCATAAACCCAGCAGAAGGGCTGGCAACAGGGCAGAGTGCTGTTGGCCTCTGCCCACAACTAACAGAGGACAGATTTCCTGTAAAGGTGGATGGGACTTCAGTCTCCACCTGTATACCCCAGGGATGCTGGGCAGTCAGCACAGATGCCCAACAGCATGACAGACTGAGCCCGGCCACCCTGTCTTCTCTCCTGCAGCTAAAGGGACTCCGGGGGGAAGGACCAGTCTTCACTCCCCCCCCAGCAGCGGGTATGTTCTATGAGAGAGGCAGAGGTTGGCTGGGTGAGTAATGCTCTGTTTGGAACAATTTGTTTGGGGTACTGTGTGGGCACTAGCATTAGAGGACTGGAACTACTGACTAACTTCGGTGTCAACCTGTCTGGGGTCTCCTCCTGTGTTAGTCTTCTGCCGAAAGGGGATAGATGTGACGGGAGGGCCCGTGGAACCAAGAATCCCTTGGAGAGGTTGGGAAACCCCTGTTTCAGCTCCCCATACACCTCTTATGTCTAAGTCACCCTGTGCCAGGATATAAAAAAATAGAATACAAGATAGGAAACCTCCATATACAGAACCCTATACCCACAGTTAATCCATAAGAAGGTAAAAAACAGTTTGCTCCAATAGGGTAAAAAAATGGTACACAAAATCATATAGCCAATATTAAAATGCTTAAATATACAAATATAGCCTGTGATGGAAGGGCCCGTGGAACCAAGAATCCCTTGGAGAGGTTAGGAAACCCATGTTTCAGCTCTCCATACACCTCTTATGTCTAGGTCACCTTGTGCCATCCGTCGGTATTAGGGATGAGCTTCGAGTTCGAGTCGAACTCATGTTCGACTCGAACATTGGCTGTTCGCAAGTTCGCCGAACAGCGAACAATTTGGGGTGTTCGAGGCAAATTCGAATGCCGCGGAACACCCTTTAAAAGTCTATGGGAGAAATCAAAAGTGCTAATTTTAAAGGCTAATATGCAAGTTATTGTCATAAAAAGTGTTTGGGGACCTGGGTCCTGCCCCAGGGGACATGGATCAATGCAAAAAAAAGTTTTAAAAACGGCCGTTTTTTCAGGAGCAGTGATTTTAATAATGCTTAAAGTCAAACAATAAAAGTGTAATATCCCTTTAAATTTCGTACCTGGGGGGTGTCTATAGTATGCCTGTAAAGGGGCGCATGTTTCCTGTGTTTAAACCAGTCTGACAGCAAAATGACATTTTGAAGGAAAAAACTCATTTAAAACTACCCGCGGCTATTGCATTGCTGACAATACACATAGAAGTTCATTGATAAAAATGGCATGGGAATTCCCCAAAGGGGAACCACGAACCAAAATTAAAAAAAAAAAAATGACGTGGGAGTCCCCCTAAATTCCATACCAGGCCCTTCAGGTCTGATATGGATATTAAGGGGAACCCTGGCCAAAATTTAAAAAAAAAAATGACGTGGGGTTCCCCCTAAATTCCATACCAGACCCTTCAGGTCTGGTATGGATTTTAAGGGGAACCCCGCGCCAAAAAAAAAAAAAAACGGCGTGGGGTCCCCCCAAAAATCCATACCAGACCCTTATCCGAGCACGCAACCTGGCAGGCTGCAGGAAAAGAGGGGGGGACGAGAGTGCGCCCCCCCCTCCTGAACCGTACCAGGCCACATGTCCTCAACATTGGGAGGGTGCTTTGGGGTAGCCCCCCAAAACACCTTGTCCCCATGTTGATGAGGACAAGGGCATCATCCCCACAACCCTGGCCGGTGGTTGTGGGGGTCTGCGGGCAGGGGGCTTATCGGAATCTGGAAGCCCCCTTTAACAAGGGGACCCCCAGATCCCGGCCCCCCCCCTGTGTGAAATGGTAAGGGGGTACTTACCCCTATCATTTCACTAAAAAACTGTCAAAAATGTTAAAAATGACAAGAGACAGTTTTTGACAATTCCTTTATTTAAATACTTCTTCTTTCTTCTATCTTCCTTCATCTTCTGGTTCTTCTGGCTCTTCTGGTTCTTCCTCCGGCGTTCTCGTCCAGCATCTCCTCCGCGGCGTCTTCTATCTTCTTCTCCTCGGGCCGCTCCGCACCCATGGCATGGGGGGAGGCTCCCGCTCTTCTCTTCTTCTTCATCTTCTTCTCTTCTTCTCGTCTTCTTTTCTTCTCTTCTTCATTTTCTTCTCCGGGCCGCTCCGCATCCATGCTGGCATGGAGGGAGGCTCCCGCTGTGTGACGGCGCTCCTCGTCTGACAGTTCTTAAATAACGGGGGGCGGGGCCACCCGGTGACCCCGCCCCCCTCTGATGCACGGTGACTTGACGGGACTTCCCTGTGATGTCACGGGGAATGCCACAGGGAAGTCCCGTCATGTCACCGTGCGTCAGAGGGGGGCGGGGTCACCGGGTGGCCCCGCCCCCGTTATTTAAGAACTGTCAGACGAGGAGCGCCGTCACACAGCGGGAGCCTCCCTCCATGCCAGCACGGGTGCGGAGCGGCCCGGAGAACAAAATGAAGAAGAGAAGAAGAGAAGAAAAGAAGAAGAGAAGAAGATGAAGAAGATGAAGAGAAGAGCGGGAGCCTCCCCCCCATGCCATGGGTGCGGAGCGGCCCGAGGAGAAGAAGATAGAAGACGCCGCGGAGGAGATGCTGGACGAGAACGCCGGAGGAAGAACCAGAAGAGCCAGAAGAACCAGAAGAACCAGAAGATGAAGGAAGATAGAAGAAAGAAGAAGTATTTAAATAAAGGAATTGTCAAAAACTGTCTCTTGTCATTTTTAACATTTTTGACAGTTTTTTAGTGAAATGGTAGGGGTAAGTATCCCCTTACCATTTCACATAGGGGGGGGCCGGGATCTGGGGGTCCCCTTGTTAAAGGGGGCTTCCAGATTCCGATAAGCCCCCCGCCCGCAGACCCCCACAACCACCGGCCAGGGTTGTGGGGATGATGCCCTTGTCCTCATCAACATGGGGACAAGGTGTTTTGGGGGGCTACCCCAAAGCACCCTCCCAATGTTGAGGGCATGTGGCCTGGTACGGTTCAGGAGGGGGGGGCCACACTCTCGTCCCCCCCTTTTCCTGCGGCCTGCCAGGTTGCGTGCTCGGATAAGGGTCTGGTATGGATTTTTGGGGGGACCCCACGCCATTTTTTTTTTTGGCGCGGGGTTCCCCTTAAAATCCATACCAGACCTGAAGGGTCTGGTATGGAATTTAGGGGGAACCCCACGTCATTTTTATTTTTTAATTTTGTCCGGGGTTCCCCTTAATATCCATAACAGACCTGAAGGGCCTGGTATGGAATTTAGGGGGACTCCCACGTCATTTTTTTTTTTTAATTTTGGTTCGGGGTTCCCCTTTGGGGAATTCCCATGCCGTTTTTATCAATGAACTTCTATGTGTATTGTCGGCAATGCAATAGCCGCGGGTAGTTTTAAATTAGTTTTTTCCTTCAAAATGTCATTTTGCTGTCAGACTGTTCTAAACACAGGAAACATGCACCCCTTTACAGGCATACTATAGACACCTCCCAGGTACGAAATTTAAAGGGATATTACACTTTTATTGTTTGACTTTAAGCATTATTAAAATCACTGCTCCTGAAAAAACGGCCGTTTTTAAAACTTTATTTTGCATTGATCCATGTCCCCTGGGGCAGGACCCAGGTCCCCAAACACTTTTTATGACAATAAGTTGCATATTAGCCTTTAAAATTAGCACTTTTGATTATTCATGTTCGTGTCCCATAGACTTTAACGGTGTTCGCGTGTTCGAACGAACTTTTTTCCTGTTCGCATGTTCTGGTGCGAACCGAACAGGGGGGGTGTTCGGCTCATCCCTAGTCGGTATTACTGACGGAAGCACTCAGCGCAGTGTGGGATAGAATCCTTACTGTCTTTTAGAGTCCATATTAAAAGCTCAATTAGAGGACCCATTAGAAGTGGGGATCACTTCTCTCTTTTACTGTATGGCAATTGTGTGTGACAATTTCTAAAGTGGTTGTGCACACAGAAGGCTATAAGGAGGACCTGTTAGCCTTCTTTAGAATAGCCAGGCCAAGCCCCATGTAAATATATGTCTCCTTCTACTCCAGTTCCTCCTCACAGTTTCCTTTTTCCTTGTCACCAACACCACTGATTTTGACCATTGTCTTACATACATCATATGCAGCATGAAATATCATCTTGCATCTGATGTGCCTAAGGATACAAAAAACAACATAACTAGCAATGTCAGTATGTTTTTCAGTAGCAGACTAGGCATTTTCATTTCCTCCATCATCATCACAACATGGTTGTAAGATATCAACCTGAGCATCAGTGCTGTCCTGCACTTGAACGTATACTGTACATGCATAGCTACATATCTCCCATGCTTTGCTTATGTACAAAATTTGTTGATAAAATAAATTCTGAAGATTTATCTAGGCCTGGAAGTTACTTTATTCATGGACAAGGAAATGTTTTCTTTCTTTTTGAACTGACCTCACCTTTTCTGTTACACCGCGCACTGAAAATTGTCTTTCACCGCTAGATACCATTGGGTTGGTTTACTAAAACTGGAGAGTAAAAAGCTGATGCAGCTTTTTTTGTGAAAGCTTAATTGAACAACCTGACATTAGAAGCTGATTGGCTACGATTTATAGCTGCACCAGATTCACAACTGCACTCTCCAGTTTTAGCAAATCCACCCCCATGTTTTTATATACAGTATGAGAGTGCCAAACTGCACAAAAACCAGTTTCCTGGATGGAGCTTAAGGCAGGGTGACCTACTGAAGACTTGGAACACAGAGGCAATAGGGTACTACTAAGGGGTCTGTAACTCATTTTGAGTGGTGTTTGAGATAAGAAGGCATTTTAAATGTGCTGGAAAATCATATGAACCTATGAAATTTGTATTGTAAAATATCATTAGTTATATGTTTAACATTTGCCTAATACAAAACAATCTGTTTAGATAAATATTCAAGCTGAAAGCACAGTATTGTGTAATTAACATTATCAATACTCAAAAAAGAGCAAGCTACGTACAATGATTTACATTTTTTTTCTATTTTGGTAAATCTTTGGTAAATGTTGTATCATCTGAAATTGGTATTTTTTATTCATAATAATGTTACATATGGAAGTAGACATGCTATTCTGCTTTTTCTACACACATGACAAATCACTATGGCATTGAAATACTTTGATAGTACTTTGACAATGAATAACCTTTCCAACAACGTAATTCCCATTTGAATGTATTACAGAAATATAATCAATTAGCCAACAAACTTTGGACAGATGAATTTACAGGAAGTGGTTTTTCATTGTCTGTAAGCTGGAGCACAATGATTAAAATAACATTATATGTGGAAAATATTGCTGGTGCTTCTAACATCCCTCCATTAAACAATGCAGCAGCATACAGTTGATAATTCATATGCCCTGTACACACGGTCGGACATTCCGACAACAAAATCCATGGATTTTTTCCGACGGATGTTGGCTCAAACTTGTCTTGCATACAAACGGTCACACAAAGTTGTCGGAAAATCAGATTGTTCTAAACACGGTGACGTAAAACACATACGTCGGGACTATAAACGGGGCAGTAGCCAATAGCTTTCGTCTCTTAATTTATTCTGAGCATGCGTGTCACTTTGTGCTTCGGATTTGTATACACACGATTGGAATTTCCGACAACAGATTTTGTTGTCGGAAAATTTTATAGCAAGCTCTCAAACTTTGTGTGTCAGAAATTCCAATGGAAAATGTGTGATGGAGCCCACACACTGTCGGAATTTCCGACGACAAGGTCCTATCACACATTTTCCATCAGAAAATCCGACCGTGTGTACAGGGCATTACAATTGAGTGACATAGTGTGGTTGATTTACTAAAGGTGGATGATTTACAAAAGGAACAGAGACTGTTCACTTATCAAAGTGAAAGTTCTCTTAATAAAGGAAATGTAAACTTATCTCAATAAATATGGTAAAGTTGTTTTATACTGATTATCCAATCATGTGCAAAGTAAACATTTTTTTAAAGCTTAGGTTTAGTCACAAATGAAGAAACAAAAATCATCACAGGGGTTAGTTTTTTTTAAAAGATTGAATGATTGACCAACAAACCCATTTACATGGATATACACAGATCATGAAAGAGTGTCAATTCCTTTTTTCCCCCATTTACATGGATATACACAGATCATGAAAGAGTGTGTCAATTCCTTTTTTCCAATCATATTTAAGGAGTTACATTTTTAAGTTAAAGAAGAACTCTGGGATGCCCGTAAAAAATTATTAATCATTAAACTGACCTAAACACTAAACAGTTAGTGAGTTAGTTACAGTTTTCCTTCCCCCTGTGAAATTTTCCACATTTTGTCAAGTTAGAACCAAAAACATAAATGTATTTTATTGGGATTTTATGTGATAGACCAACACAAAATGACACATAATTGTGAAGTGGAAGGAAAATGATAAATGTTTTTCAAATTTCTTAACATATAAATAAGTGAAAAGTGTGGCGTGCATGTGTATTCAGCCCCCCTGAGTCAAAACTTTGTTGAACCTTTCGCTGCAATTACAGCTGCAAGTCTTTTTGGGGATGTCTCTAGCAGCTTTGCACATCTAGAGAGTGACATTTTTTGCCCATTCTTCTTTGCAAAATAGCTCAAGCTCTGTCAGATTGAATAAAGAGCATCTGTTAACAGCAATTTTCAAGTCTTGTCACAGATTCTCTATTGGATTTGGGTCTGGACTTTGACTTATTCATTCTAACACATGAACATGCTTTGATCTAAAGTATTGCATTGTAGCTCTGGTTATATATTTAGGGTCGTTGTCCTGCTGAAAGGTAAACTTCCACTCCAGTCTCAAATCTTTTGCAGACTCTAACAGGTTTTCTCTTAAGATTGCCCAGTATTTGGCTCCATCCAACTTCCCATCAACTCTGACCAGCTTCCCTGTCCCTGCTGAAGAAAAGCATCCCCACAACATGATGCTGCCACCACCATGTTTCACGATGGGGATGGTGTGTTCAGAGTAATGTGCAGTGTTAGTTTTTCACCACAAATAGCGTTTTGCTTTTAGGTCAAAAAGTTCCATTTTAATCTCATCTGACCAGAGCACCTTCATCCATATGTTTGCTGTGTCCACCACATGGCTTCTCACAAACTGCAAACATGACTTCTTATGGCTTTCTTTCAACAGTGGCTTTCTTATTGCCACTCTTTCATAAAGTATAAAAGTCAGATTTGTGGAGTACATGACTAAAGCCTTGTACACACGATCAGATTTTCCGCAGACAAAGCATCAGAGTTTAGTCTGAAGGGCGTGTGCCTGGATTTTGTCTTGCATACAAACGGTACACAATTGTCGGCCAACAAACACGATCGTAGTGACGTACTAGACCTACTACAAGCCGATAAAGAGGAAAATTGTCAGGCACCATCCTTTTTGCTCCTTCTGCTAATTTTGTGTTAGTAGAAGTTTGGTGAGTGTTGATTTGAATTTTTCATTTTGCGCTTTTCATTTCACGATTTTCAGTTAGTTTCTGAATGGCCGTTCATTAACCAGACATGTTTTGGAATTGGAGGAGATAACGTGTTATTTATTTTTGTCCTTGGCGTTATTGCTTTGACCCAAGTCCAGTCCAGGTACAGGAGGAGGAGGATTTCTTGGACCAAAAATTGGTTGCTTTATTAATCGTGACCAATTATGTCCTATGCCTTTGCTGTGGGAGTTCCAGTAGAATACTCCGGGTGATTTTCAGAATTATCACTGGATGATGGACCCTTGCTTTCACCAACTCTTGGCATTGTTGACCCCCTATATTAAGAAGCAGGACACATGTATGAGGCTTTTATTTTATTTTTTGGTTGAATAATGATTTGATTTGGTATATTTTCTATATTTTTGGATGCGTAGAATGCACTTTTTGGTTAAGTTCTATTGGCAGATAGCATGTCTAATTTTGTTTTCTTTTTTTAATGCACAATAAAAAAAAATTATGGAGAATAATACTTGGCTATGTGTTTTACTTCAAATGATAGTTTGGGAATAGGCAGTTACATTTTAAAAAGTAGAATGTAAAATTAACAAGGGACACCAACATAGCTGTATCTTTGATTTTAAAAACTACGGGATAAGGGTGTTGTGGTAACTTGCCCAAAAAAAACAAAAAAAAACCAAGCATAATAATATTATTCTTGATATCACTAGAAAAAAAAGCTTTTTAAAATACGTTTGGCAGAACTCCATCAGTATCACCAGCAAAGCAGCTTCATTATTATCCCATTAACCACTTAACAACCGGCCCATAGCTGAATGACGTCCTATGATGTCATATGACGTCCTCCCAAAATTCCCCTCTCACGCGCCCCCTGGGGCGCGCACCCGAACACATCCGTGACCGCCAGGGCCGGAGGACCCGGCGCATCATGGATCCCGGTAAATGGCCGCTGATCGTGGCCGTTTACCATGTGATCGCTCCGTCAAATGACGGAGTGATCACATGTAAACAAACCGGCGTCATCTGATGACGCCGGTTCCTCTCCTCCCCTCCCGTCTACCGATCGGTACGAACGGAGAGGGGGATGGATGGATGGCTGCAGCGCTGTGGGCTTGATGTGTAGTGCCCACAGCGCTGCACAGTGACATCCAGCCATCCATCCATCCATGCTCAGCCATCCCTCACTACTCTGCAATGCTGTGCAATACTCTGCTATGCCCCACAATACTCTGCAATGCCCCACAATACTCTGCTATGCCCCACAATACTCTGCAATACCCCACAATACTCTGCAATACCCCACAATACTCTGAAATGCCCCACAATACTCTGCAATACCCCCGCAATACTCTGCAATACCCCGCAATACTGTGCAATACTCTGCAATACCCCGCAGTACACTGCAATACCCCGTAATACTGTTCAATACTCCGAAATACCCTGCAGTACTCTGCAATACCCCGCAATACTCTGCAATACCCCGCAATACTCTGCAATACCCCGCAGTACACTGAAATACCCTGCAATACTCTGCAATACCCTGCAATGCCCCACAATACTCTGCAATACCCCACAATACTCTGCAATACCCCACAATACTCTGCAATGCCCCACAATACTCTGAAATGCCCCACAATACTCTGCAATACCCCCACAATACTCTGCAATACCCCGCAATACTGTGCAATACTCTGAAATGCCCCACAATACTCTGCAATACCCCCACAATACTCTGCAATACCCCACAATACTGTGCAATACGCTGCAATACCCCGCAGTTCACTGCAATACCCCTCAATACTGTGCAATACCCCGCAATACTGTGCAATACTCTGCAATACCCCGCAGTACTGCAATACCCTGCAGTACACTGCAATACCCCGCAATACTCTGCAATACCCTGCAATACCCTGCAGTACTCTGCAATACCCCGCAATACTGTGCAATACTCTGCAATACCCCGCAATACCCTGCAATACCCCGCAATACCCTGCAGTACTCTGCCGTACCAAGCCATACACTGCAATACTCAGTGATACCCAGCCATACCCAGTAATACTCGGCAATACCCTGTAATACCCTGCCATACTCAGCCATACCCAGTCATGCTCAGCCATACTCTGCAATACCCTGCCATACCCAGCCATACCCTGCCATGCTGAGCCATGCTGAGCCATGCTTGGCCAATGCTCAGCCATACTCAGCCATACTCAGCTGTACTCGGCCTCTGTTTGTGACCAGGCTGTGGAAGTCTCACACATGTGGTATCGCTGTACTCAGGAGGAGTAGGGGAATTTATTTTGAGTTGTCATTTTTGGTATGTACATGCTATGTGTTAGAAATATTGTATAAATGGACAACTTTGTGTAAAAAAAAAAAATGTGTTTTAACCACTTCCCGCCCGCCGGCTGTCATACAACGTCCTTGACTTTGTGCGGGGATATCTGAATGATGGGTGCAGCTACAGGCATCATTCAGATATCAGCTTTTTCAGCCAGCGATTCCCTACACCATAAGAACAATCATGTGGCTATTCCACTGCTTGATCATTCTTAAGGGAGGTGAGAGGGGATGTCCCCCCTCCTGCCGCCTTCGGTGCTTCTACCGACTCACCGCTACGATCAAAGCCAGGATCTTTTTTTTTATTATTTCAGGCTTCCCAGCCTAGAGGTGAGATGTGGGGTCTTATTGACCCCATATCTCACTGTAAAGAGGACCTGTCATGCCATATTCCTATTACAAGGGATGTTTACATTCCTTGTAATAGGAATAAAAGTGGTCAAAATTTTTTTTTTTTGGAAAAAGCATCAAACAAAAATAAATAAAGTAAAATGAATAAAAAAAAAAAAAAAAATTAAAGTGCCCCTGTCCCTGTGTGCTCGCATGCAGAAGCGAACGCATACGTAAGTCCTGCCCACATAGGGAAACGGTGTTCAAACCACACATGTGAGGTATCGCTGTGATCGGTAGAGCGAGAGCAATAATTTTGGCCCTAGACCTCCTCTGTAACTCAAAACATGTAACCAGTAAAAAATTTTAAATGTGTCGCCTATGGGGATTTTTGAGTAGCGAAGTTTGGCGCCATTCCACAAGCGCGTGCAATTTTGAAAGGTGACATGTTGGATATCTATTTACTCTGCGTAACTTCATCTTTCACATTATGCAAAAACATTGGGCTAACTTTACTGTTTTGGTTTTTTTAAAGCACAAAACTGTTTTTTTTTCCAAAAAAAAGCGTTAAAAAAATCGCCGCGCAAATACGGTGTGAGATAAAAAGTTGCAATGACCACCATTGTATTCTCTAGGGCCTTTGCTAAAAAAAACATATATAATGTTTGGGGTTCTATGTAATTTTCTAGCTAATAAATGATGATTTTTACATGTAGGAGAGAAATGTCAGAATTGGCCTGGGTGCTCCGTGCATGTTGGGCCTCTGTATGTGGCCACGCTGTGTAAAAGTCTCACATATGTGGTATCGCCATACTCAGAAGTAATAGCAGAATGTGGTTTGGGGTGTAATTTGTGGTATGCATATGCGGATTGTGAGAAATAACCTGCTAATATGACAATTTTGTGAAAAAAAAAAAGTAAAAAAAGAACTTGATTTTGCTAAGATTTGTGGGAAAAAATGACAACTTCAAAAAAAATCACCATGCATCTTTCTAAATACATTGGAATGTCTTTTGGGGGGGTATTTGTACTTTTCTGGCATGTTAGGGTCTCAAGAAATGAGATAGGCCGTCAGTACTTCAGGTGTGACCAATTTTCAGATATTGGCACCATAGCTTTTGGACTCTATAACTTTCACAAAGACCAAATAATATCCACCGATTTGGGTTATTTTTACCAAAGATATGTAGTGGTATAAATTTTGGCCAAAATATATGAAGAAAAATTACTAATTTGCAAAATTTTATAACAGAAATGAAGAAACTGTACAAACTGTAAAGGCCTTTTTTATAATTTCTCTTGTTTTTTTTTTCTATTAGAAAAAAGGGTTGCAGGGACTAACCCTACTTGTAATCGACTCTATTGGCATTTGCATAAGGCTATAACATTTTCCATAAAAAAATGTTATTTTATTTACATCATAAAAATCAGAAAATGCATAGTGTAAAATAGTATTAAAAACATCATAGAAATGCCTGCATATGATACAGATAATCACATAACACCTTCTAAAAGTATATTAATTTTGCAAAGCAATAAGCTAGAGGTGTGTGAGTTGTTTGATCATCCAAGGGTCAACATGTTTTGCTAACTGCGTAGCTTCCTCAAGACCCGTTCATTGGGTATCATATTCTGCTAAATATAACATAGATGCATATCAGTATCTATTAACATTGATATAGTATAACAATTGTTTTATTTGATCAGTTCAATATACATTTAAGGTGTACCCTGTCAACTCCAATGACAGAAGTCTGCCAAGCAAAATAGGTGAGTTGGAAGCATTGGTGCATGAGGAGAACTATGATTTAAGTGGTATTGCTGAATCTTGGCTTCATTCTTCACACGACTGGGCAATTAATATTCCTGGCTATGCTGTCTTTCGGAAAGACAGGGTAAAATGGAGGGGTGGTGGTGTCTGTCTCTATGTGAGAAGTGATCTCAAAGCAAGTGTGAAAGAGAACCTAGGTGATGGAGAGTGTAATGAGGCTCAAACATTATGGGTGGAACTGTACATGGGTGTGCGTAGTACAAAAGTAATCATTGGAGTTTGTTAAAGACCTCCCATTGTTAATGAGGAGTTGGAGACACTTTTTGCACAGCTAGAAAGGGCTGCAAGGGATGGGAAAGTGATAATAATCGGGGATTTAAACTACCCAGAGATTGACTGGAGTAATGACACTGCTGGAACAGTTAAAGGGCAAAAATGTATAGATCTATTACAAGACAATTTTATGGTCCAATTCATAAAGACCCCGACTAGAAATGATGATCTGTTGCCACCAGAAAAGCAGGAGACACGTGGAGGAGCATTTATAAGCCCCCACAAATGCTGTGCAATCTCCCGATAAGGTGCGGGTGGCGTCACCTGTGCCCCAATACAACCACGCATGCGCAAAATGTCGCATTTGCTGAGGAGACGTCCCAGCTGATGGGCCTCATCATCCCACCTACTGGGTGGGTAAATAGGCCCTAATTACCACTAGGTGCACTGAATGGAGAATAGCACCAGAGGGTAAACAGAGGAAGGGCTAACAGCCATCCAAAAGTTATGGATGGATATCTGGGGAACATGTGCCCACCCAAACAGACCAGAATGCCTAGTGTCCACCACCAATTTACCAGAGGCCAAGCCATATACACAAATATAGACAGTACATGTAAGATATATAAAATTTATTTACAAGCAATGAACAAACAATTACACATAATGAAGCAAAACATGGCTTCACCCTTTATATATTTGGAATCATGATAAACATATACCATATACATACATATACCTATCCAAAAAATTAAATATCTTATCTCATTGGCAATAGAGTTTTTGATGGACTATTGCAATATAATCATATGAACCTATATATCTGCACATATGAGTATTTTATCAACAACAGACCAGCTCTATTAAACTTCATAACCACATTTAGAATCAGATAGGGATATTGGCAAGATATTTGAATATTTTGTTTTTCTTAGGGACGGTTTGAAGCTAATTGCTTTATTTAAACCAGATGACACCGTTGCCTGTAAAAGGTATATCCACCTCTAATCAAAATCTCCACCCCTGGAATCTGGTATGATTCATTCTAATGCAGCAAATTTAACAACGCTAGTATTCCATTTATGGGTAAGGGCAACATGCCTGCCGATAGGTGTGGAAAGCTTGTTATTAGTTATATAATAAATGTGGTCTTTAATCATAAGCCAAAAGGGACGTTTTGTTTTGCCTAAATAAAAGGCTCCGCAGATGCAGAAAATGATATACAATGCCTAAGGTTTAACAGTTGACATGGTGAGGGATTGCATGAAGGTTACCATTGGGGAGGTAGATTGATTTTCATAAATCCATGGGCAGAACTTACATGTTCCACATTTCCAAGTATCACGGATGTCATTATCAGAATACGAGGCTTGCACATGTTCAAAATGACTTTTTGTGACCCCATCAATAATAGATTTGGCTCTAGGATAGGTGACTTCAGGGCAGTCCCTGATGTACTTATTTAAAATGGAGTCGATGGTTAGAAGGTACCAATGTTTCTGAAGGATATGCTTTACCTGCAGGTGTTGTCTATTAAATGATGTAATCAACCAGACCACATCAGGTTGTTTCTTCGCTTTCTTTTTAAACAACACTTCCTCCCTAGACAATTTCTTTACTTTGTTGAATGCTTTTTTGAGACAGCTTCTAGAGTATTCCCTTTGAAGCAACCAGTTGCCCAGGGCATTCACTTGGGATAAAAAGTCACTATCATTAGAACATATTCAGCAAAGTCTAAGCGATTAACAAAAGTGGATGCTGCGTATAAGTGGCCTAGGATGAAAGTTTTCTGCATGAGTGCTTCCTGCTGTGGGCTTTCCATATAGTGATGTGTCAAGGGAGAATTTGATTACCTTTAGCTTGTATTCCATAGTAAATTTTAAACTAAAATTATTGCCATCAAGAGCCAACATAAATTCCTCAAGCTCCCCCTCTGTGCCCATCCAGAACAGAATAACATTGTTAATCTATCTTAACCAAAGTAGTATGGAACCCCAAAATCTGGTAAATGTATCCTCTGTAAACAAAGAACGCTCCCATCCCCCAAGGTACAGGTTGGCATAGGTGGGGGCACAACATGTGCCCATATCCACCCCCTGTACCTGGAGGTAGTGGGAGCCATCAAAGGTAAATACATTTCTGGTCAATATATGTTCCATAACTGTAAGAATGCACTGACTGTACAGTGCCTTGCAAAAGTATTCAACCCCTTGGCTTTTTACCTATTTTGTTACATTACAGCCTTTAGTTCAATGTTTTTTTAATCTGAATTATATGTGATGGATCAGAACACAAAAGTCCAAGTTAGAGAAGTAAAATTAGAAAAATATATACCTAAAATTATTTTTCAGAAATAAAAAAAATGATAATTGGCATGTGTGTATGTATTCACCCCCTTTGTTATGAAGCCCATAAAAAGCTCTGGTGCAACCAATTACCTTCAGAAGTCACATAATTAGTGAAATGATGTCCACCTGTGTGCAATCTAAGTGTCACATGATCTGTCATTACATATACACAACTTCTTGAAAGGCCCCAGAGGCTGCAACACCTAAGTAGGAAGCACCACTAACCAAACACTGCCATGAAGACCAAGGAACTCTCCAAACAAGTAAGGGACAATGTTGTTGAGAAGTACAAGTCAGGGTTAGGTTATAAAAAAATATCCAAATCTTTGATGATCCCTAGGAGCACCATCAAATCTATCATAACCAAATGGAAAGAACATGGCACAACAGCAAACCTGCCAAGAGACGCACACCAAAACTCACGGACCGGACAAGGAGGGCATTAATCAGAGAGGCAGCACAGAGACCTAAGGTAACCCTGGAGGAGCTGCAGAGTTCCACAGCAGAGACTGGAGTTTCTGTACATAGGATGACAATAAGCCGTATGCTCCATAGAGTTGGGCTTTATGCAGAGTGGCCAGAAGAAAGCCATTACTTTCAGCAAAAAACAAAATGGCACATTTTGAGTTTGTGAAAAGTCATGTGGGAGACTCCCAAAATGTATGGAGGAAGGTGCTCTGGTCTGATGAGACTAAAATTTAACTTTTTGGCCATCAAAGAAAACGCTATGTCTGGTGCAAACCCAACACATCACATCACCCAAAGAACACCATCCCCACAGTGAAACATAGTGGTGACAGCATCATGCTGCAGGGATGTTTTTCAGCAGTCAGGACTGGGAAATTGGTCAGAGTTGAGGGAAAGATGGATGGTGCTAAAAACAGGGATATTCTTGAGCAAAACCTGTACCACTCTGTGTGTGATTTAAGGCTAGGATGGAGGTTCACCTTCCAGCAAGACAATGACCCCAAACACACTGCTAAGCAACACTTGCGTGGTTTAGGGGAAACATGTAAATGTGTTGGAATGGCCTAGTCAAAGCCCAGACCTCAATCTAATAGAAAATCTGTAGTCAGACTTAAAGATTGCTGTTCACAAGTGCAAACCATCCAACTTGAAGGCGCTGGAGCAGTTTTGCAAGGAGGAATGGGCAAAAATCCCAGTGGTAAGATGTGGCAAGCTCATAGAGACTTATCCAAAGCGACTTTGATTTAGGGGTGAATAGTTATGCACATTGACCTTTTCTGTTATTTTGTCCTATTTGTTGTTTGCTTCACAATAAAAAAAAAACATCTTCAAAGTTGTGGGCATGTTCTGTAAATTAAATGATGCAGATGCTCAAACAATCCATGTTAATTCCAGGTTGTGAGGCAACAAAACACGAAAAATGCCAAGGGGGTGAATACTTTTGCAAGGCACTGTATATCCATGAGTCCTTGCCTCTTTCCTTTAGGAATTCACTTGTGATCCCCATCGAGTGGAGTATGCTATTATATAGGGTTTTAATATCTATTTCCACTAACAAAATATCAAGAGGTAAAATTAGATCCTTCAAGGGTTTTAACAAATCTGGAGTGTCTTTGATGTATGATGGCAATGACATAACGTGGGGACGTAAATAGCTATCCACTAGGCAGCTCGCCAATTCCATCTGGGACCCAATTCCCAATATTATGGGTCTATCCAGTGGTTGAGTGAGTTTCTTATGCGTTTTCAGCTAAGCATAAAAAGTGGCTGTTTTGGGGTGTTTGACCAGGATTGATTCATATTTGTTCTTGTTTATAATATCCACCAGGATTTGCCCAAACTCTTTTTGGAATTTTTCCATTGTGCTAGCAGGAATCTTGCAATACCATTTCTAGTTTTGCAAGTTTATGAGACACATGTTGACATATTGATCCCTATCCATTAGAACCACATTACCCCCTTTGTCAGGGGGCTTGATAATTACTCCTTCATTGGTATTTTGTGAATGTAAGGCCTGCTTTTGTGCTTGTGTCACATTACCAGAGTAATCTTTGGTGTGAATTTCTGCAATCTCTTTACAGACTTGTGGAACAAACACCCACACATTTGGATTTGTTTGTAACAGTGGAAACTTGTCTGACTTTTTTCAGACTGTGAATTTATGGGGAGGAGGTGGGGGTTGTATATTGGTTGTGCTCTGGGACCTAATTTAGTCAATTCTGGTTTACTACCCTCACTTTCCTGATTTATAACATGTTGTTTTTTATGGAAATTGTTTCATGCAAATGCCAATAAAGTCCATTACAACCAGGGTTAGTCCCTGCAACTATTTTTTGTACTAGAGATTTGAATGTGGCATGGGTAGAGGTCTTCTTTTTATCTACTTTTTACTATGTTATGATAGGATTTACACTCCTGCTCACTGGGCAGTCTTTCTCACACAAGGAACTCTTAGTGTCTTTCCTCATCTGTCAACCTCTGCAAGTTATAGCTAAGATCAGCTCATGACAAGTGTATGCAGAGGATGTTGATAGGGGTCAGAGGGCCCAATATAGTTAGAGGAATATGAACAATTTCCCTCTCCCTTGTTTGATGTTTTGTACAGCTGGACAAAAGCAGTGTATTTGCAGCAGACAATACGGCTCCTTTAATCTCTTCCCACCCAGGCCCTTGTAAAATGGTGCCCGTGTGGGAGCCCTATTGTTCTGGGAGGACATCATATGATGTCCTTCCCAGAACGCACCTCGCCTGCACCCCATGGGCCACTCTCCAGCATGATTTATCACCTTACACCACATTGTCCCAAACAGGGGGGGACCAAAAAGAAAAGCAGGGCTCAAAGGAAAGGCAAACTCAATATGTATTGAATACGAAATGATTATTTATTGGTACAAAATGGGATAAACATGGAGATATGTGTGCGAGCATTACCCAAATATGTGTGGATTGACAAAACAAGACAAAAGTTTGTGCAGACATCAATAGCCAAGACGTCCGGACGCTTTTGTCTTGTTTTGTCAATCCACACATGTTTTATGTTCCCCATGTCTGTGTTTGGTTTGTGTTTGATCAGTTCAGATATTGATCAATTTTATTAGGGCAGGGTCATATTTGGGTAATGCTCGCACACATATCTCCATGTTTATCAATTTTGTACCAATAAATAATCATTTCGTATTCAATACATATTGAGTTTGCCTTTCCTTTGAGCCCCGCTTTTCTTTTTGGTCCCCCCCTGTTTGGGACAATGTGGTGTAATGTTTTTGGGGGTTGGAGGGCAACCATAGCTTCATGGTACTGAATCTATTTACATGATAAAACAAGCCTCATTATACCCCATTTGTTTCATGATTTATCACCTGCTGTGTCCACCAGACTGATGACAGTTCACTCTACTGGCCCCCTGCTGGTGCCATGTGTTTGCTGTTCACAGCAGATCCCATGACAATTGTACATAATGAAGGGCTTTGATTCATGCCTTTCATTGTGTACTATTGTTATGAACTCTGTGATTGGTCACAGTGATCACATGGTACAGACAGGGCCAATCACAGCCCATCTGTACCATATGATTTGCTGTTTCCAATCACAGTTAATCACAATAGCAAACACTGAATGAATAGTTTTCATCCAGATAAAAATGGCTGCTTATAACTGTAAAATGCACAGCTATAAACAATCAGATTGTGTAAAAAAAGGCTATGGCAACACTGTGTTGCTACGGTCACTGTATGTAATAAAAAATGTAAATAAAAAAAGAAAAAAATGTCATAAGAAAAAATAATATTTAAACAATTGAAAAAAATAAGTATAATTTTTTTTATTTACTGTCCCTCAGTGCAGTAGCTTGTAGCTTGTATTTACAAACTTGATTTGCACCT
Source organism: Aquarana catesbeiana (assembly GCF_042186555.1). Taxonomy (NCBI): domain Eukaryota; kingdom Metazoa; phylum Chordata; class Amphibia; order Anura; family Ranidae; genus Aquarana; species Aquarana catesbeiana. The sequence goes on along the minus strand of NC_133329.1, from coordinate 222,133,919 downwards.
TATAACTAATAGCAATGTCTTGGTTCCAGTGAACATATATTAAATCAGGCTGCCCTATTCTACACTTTTGTGTTCCTATACCACAGCAAAACCCACAGGCCAAAAAACTCATTAGCTCACAGTAACCAATAAAAATGCAACTCAACTTCTGGTTCCCGCACCACATGTGAGGGGAGCAGGGACCCGTGGCTCTGGTACAAACCGCTTATAAATCTGGCCCCTCACTGTCTGCAGATGCTTACTGGTCCCTCCACTCTCACAGCAACACCTGAGGGATCATTGAAGGACCATTTCCTCCTGCATGGCGGCTCCAGCATGGCCCCAGACTCCCGCCCAGAGCTCACACTCCCTGCCACCCATGTGGAAGCTTTGTCTTACAGTATGGAGACAGGTAAAGTGCCCTATACAGCAACCCCTGCAGCCTCAGTATCTGTCCTCTCCAGCGACCAGTACAATAAAATAGCACAAGCAGTAGCTGCTCATCTGTCACTCACTATTAGGCAGTGGACAGAGCTATAACTGCTGGCATCTCACAGCTCAGAATCGCGCTAAACCTGTGAACTCAAGTGATCAATAAGTGCAAACTACCACACTAACCCACTAATTAGAGGGTGATCCAAATATGACATAAATATACAACCATGTGTGTTATGAACTAGAGTCGTCAATCTCATATGTACCAAAACACATGGAAAAGACTTGAAATCACCAAATAGTGAATAATCAGAAATCAACTAAACCAGGTGACTGAATATATAACATAAAGAAATAAAAAATGCTTAATGTCCAATCATATATGTAACTGAAATATATGTGACATCCACCCGTGTAAATAAATATATAAAAGTCCATCCATGGATGAGAAGAATCTTCAGTGTTAGTGTGGAGAAATTGTGCTAAATCCACCACCACTGTGTAGAGAATTACTTCTTACCAGAAGCCCATGATCCCCCGTTACACAGGATCTAGGGAAGCCTGTAATGGTGGACATCCTCCAGGGCGTATCAGGTGGAACCAATACACTTCAAATCGCCTGTGGTAATACTGCAATCTCCAAAAACACCCAGCAGAACCATTACTTCTCAAATTGCCTCATTTCATTTCTAGCCCATATGTGGATGTGCGTGGCAAGATATAAATGCTCCAATAGTATAAAACCTTCAAAATGTATTAAAATTGTAAAGCAAAGTATCACACTTACAATGTAGAATCAGAAAAAACACCTGAAGTCTGGTGCACCGGCCGGCACACACTCAGACAAGCCCGCCCATCTGGGAACACAAACAACTCAGATCCTCAGTATAAATTAAATACCGGAAGCAAAGACTGATGTCCATATAGGGGTCACTCTATGGAATAGTGTGAGAGACATCCAGTGGACAAATTATGAATTACAATCTCAAAGTTGTCTGTTGAAAGCGACCTATGTTTGGAAAATTGATTGTTAAGTGTTATATTTTGAGAGGTAGATGGGTTTTTATTTGGGGTGATTATGCATTTAATTATTTTTTTTATTACATGAGATCTGGCTGTGGTAGCCTAAGACTGAGCCTCCTGTTCTGGGTCTTTACCCGCTGGGACCGTTTATGTACAATGTGCATATTAATCCATGTGTTATCTTAGGTGAACCTTCCCGTAAACCAGTATATTCCTCTTGTTGATAATACGATCTCTGTTTGAAGTTGTCAATTTTCCAAGCAGAGGTCACTTTCAACAGACAACTTTGAGATTCTAATTCATAATTTGTCCACTGGATGTCTCTCACACTATTCCATAGAGTGACCTCTTTATGGACATCAGTCTTTGCTTCCGGTATTTAATTTATACTGAGGATCTGAGTTGTTTTCACGTTTTTAATTTTTGGCTTCCATCGTTGCTCTGGCCTTTTGTCCATGCAATCTTGGAAAGACAAGTTTTTTCAGCAGTATAGATTTTAGTGTTTTTGACATTTTAGGCTTGCAGGGCTGAGACTACGAGCTCCCCACATTTTGTTATTTGGATATTAGCCGCGGTCCAGTCCTTGGGTATCCTAATGTTATATATGATTTGACCACTAGTAGTCGCCCGGCTTGGCGGCTGGAGGTGACACTGGTGTGGACATTTAACCTACTTCCGCTCATGATAGGCGGAGATGGGCCATTCCAAACATCCATATTCTGTTTTATGTGCTCTTGCCGTATCGGTTCGGTCACTTATTGGATGCCTGGTTGTTTTAGCTTTTTAAGTTGTTGGTTTTTTCTAAATCCATGTAATTTTTGTGATTTTTACAATTAATAAGTTATCCCGATCCTGACCCGGTAATATGTGGTGAGATGGACCTCATGAGCCTCCATACTACCAGTGCGCACATTCGTTAGCAGGCTACGGCCCAGAACGAGGCTTGTTCGGGTTGCCATAGCATAAAGGGAGGTGACGCAGCACGCCGCCCGTGCCCCTGGATGACGTAATTCTGTTATGGAACGTGTAGGGCGGAGCGACGCGCTGGCGTCACCTCGTGTCGTTGTTTGTGTTCCCAGAAGGACGGGCTTGTCTGAGTGTGTGCCGGCCGGTGCACCAGACTTCAGGCATTTTATTCTGATTCTACATTGTAAGTGTGATACTTTGCTTTACAATTTTAATAAATCTTGAAGGTTTTATACTATTGGAGCGTTTATATCTTTACATGCTACACATATCCACGTATGGGCTGGGAATGAAATCAGGCGATTTGAGAAGTAATGGTTCTGCTGGGTGTTTTTGGAGATTGCACTATTACCGCAGGTGATTTAAAGTGTATTGGTTCCACCTGATACACCCTGGAGGGTATCCAACATTACAGGCTTTCCTAGATCCTCTGTAACGGGGGATCATGGGCTTCTGGTAAGAAGTAATTCTCTACATAGCGGTGGTGGATTTAGCACAATTTCTCCACACTAACACTGAAGATTCTTCTCATCCATGGATGGACTCTTATATATTTATTTACACGGGTGGATGTCACATATATTTCAGTTACATATATGATTGGACATTATGCATTTTCATTTCTTTATGTTATATATTTAGTCACCTGGTTTAGTTGATTTCTGATTATTCACTATTTGGTGAATTTAAGTCTTTTCCATGTGTGTTGGTACATATGAGATTGACGACTCTAGTTCATAACACACATGGTTGTATATTTATGTCATGTTTTTGATCACCCTCTAATTAGTGGATTAGTGCGGTAGTTTGCACTTATTGATCACTTGAATTCATAACTTTAGCGCCATTCTAGTTTTTTTCCATTTTATATACTGTATTGATGCTATGCAGGAGAATCGTTGCTTCTAAACATTTTCCACACATATTTTCACAGATATTTCATGTGATTTAGGTACATATGTTCAGTTGTTTCCATTTATCTTAGCGCAGTTTCTTTTTTCGTTTTTCCATCTCACAGCTCAGGCAAGAGCTAGGCGACCATGCCAAGTGCCTGTCTGAGCTGGAACACTGCCTCTCAGACCTTGAGGATGAAGTGCAGGCTTCAAATACAACTGACCAACAATATGCCCAGAAATAGCAATATATTTTAGAAAAACTCAATGATCTTGAATATCGATTACGCCAGAACACTTTGAGAATCATTTGCTTCCTGGAATCTTTTGGTCCCAGCTTCCTGCATGAAATCTGCACTATGTACATTCTGGAAGTCCTTGGGATTACATCGCCATGTACGGTGGAGAGAGCACACTGCTTGGGGACCCCATCAAACAAGCGGTGTATGCTTCACCCTTTCGTCGTCCGCTATCTCAATTATGTGGATAGAGTCGCCATCTTGAGGTCGCAACTCCAAATCATTCCAATTAGACGGATACAAGCTACCCCTATTCACAGATTATTCTCAAGAGGTTTTCCTCCAACGCAAAGCCTTCCAACCAATCTGCGTGGCGCTTTTCGAAAAAGGGATAAAGTTCACCCTGGCCTATCCCATCATATTATGACTCACAGACCCAGAGGTGGACTCAAAATCATTGCATCCAGAAGAGGCTTTGAGCTATCTAGAAACCTATCCTCATATGTCCTTGGAACCCTCCCTGTCGTCTGCATCTCCCTGGCCACTCGAATCCAGAGACCAATGCAGCCCGAGGAACGATCCACCCAAAAGGCTCAGTTTTTCCAACAACTCAGGGTGCCACAAGTCTCATTGACATAACTGCCTGTCACACCCAGTTAACGGCTCTTTTCCAGAGCAGACTCAACAGACCCTCTCTTCCACTGTTCTTTGTTCACATCACCCCAGCTAATGGTTAGCATTCTTATCCTGGTTATTGTTAGTGTATTTCTCAGTTTACAGCCTTATTGGAGCCTGCACTCACTGTCTCTACTGCCTGCCCTCGGCATGTGCCATGTTCACTTCTAACTCCGTGACCTCCCCAGGGTGGTCTCTACCTGGTTAGTCTGTAGGTCAGTGCCCATGCATCTCCGGTAATGCTGTCCACATCTTAGTGGTACACACACATGGAAGAAAGCAAAGTCAGTGCTATGTTTGTTATATTATTGTTTGTCCCCCCTGTTGGGCCAGTTCTCCTCCAAACCTTTCTCTCCAGGATCCAAGCACCCCCTCAACTGAGGTTTTCACCCATAGGTGGCACTTTCAAAGCATCACTAAATCCTTATATCCTTATCCTTATAGCTTTAGAGGCTTGTCAAACCTTTGCTTGAGACCCCCCCCATGACACTACTCTGACATGAGAGTCGTCTCATGGAATGTGAAGGGGCTACGTTCCTACCATAGGAGGATGACAATCCTCCGCTATTTTAAATGCCTCAAAACAGACATGCCTACTACAAGTAATGCACCTGTCAGAGAAAGATTTTCATTGCATGCATAAACTATGGTTGGCCAGGTTTATGGTTCGGGAGCAGTCAATGGGAAAGCAGGGGTACTACTCCTTATTCATATATCCCTTCTCTGTGAAGTTCTCTCAGTAAAGGGAGATGACTAGGGCCGTGTCATGACACTCAAGTTAAAAACTTCACCTAGGGACTGGGCTCTTTCTAACATCTATGCCCTGAATTCCCCCACTGAATCTTTTTTTCAAAAATTGTCTTCACACCTATCCCCATTCCTCCACATCCCCTTACTAGTTGGAGGCGTCTTCAGTTCAGTAATGCACATTTGAGAAGATAAAACCCCAGGTCAATTTTCCCCGGATGTCCCCCCACGGAAGTTTCCACCCCCTTGGCTCAAGTTGTGAACAGTTTGCACCTAGTAGACCTATGGAGGCCCACCTATCCGATCGGCAAAGAATACTCCCCCCCCATATCACTCCCTATCTAGGATTGATTATCTTTTCTGCAACTCTGCTCTGCTGAAACATACAACGGATTCTCACTTTCATAAGATTGCCATTTCCAATCACGCCCCAATCTCAATCTGTTTGACAGAGTTATTGCAACCCAGCTCCACCAGGTTGTGGCATTTTCCCTCTTATTTAGCACATAATCCAGACCTTTAGAAGGTCATAATAGAAGCTTGGGCCGACTACGTAGTGACCAATTCTAGTCATAGTGGCAACCCCAATCTTTTCTGGGAGGCTGGGAAGGCTGTGTTACCTGGTAAAATTATTGCCTTCTCTGTTGGCTACAAAAAACGCTTCACCAAAGAATACTGTGAGGCGAGCAATGCCCTACAGGCTGCCCAAACACTCCTGGCACAGCAGAACACCCCTGGCCACAGATAAGCTTGGCAAGAACCCAAGTGCCAATTCGACCTATGGGCAGATGCATAGAAATGAATTCACCAATTCTTCCTAGACCTCCAGCACCACAAATATGGGAATAAGGCAGGGAAATTACTGGCCCAACTGAGTAGACGTCATCACACTCCAAATCACATTTCCGTGCTAAAAGACACTCATGGTCGCCTTGTCTCAACTCCCAAGACATAAACCTTGTCCAAGAACAGTTCTACGCTTCCCTATATTGCCCTGACCCCATCAACGAGTCTGCAGTGGAAGCTTTTTTAGAACAAGTTCCCCTTCCAAGGGTGGATGATGCACTTCTAGCCCAACTCAACGCCCCATCACTCATGAGGATGTCACTGCTGCGATTGCATCCTCTAGGTCCTGTCGGGTACACTTTGGAATTGCTTAAACTATCGTCTAACACTGTCGCTCCATCCTAAGCCACTGTTTACCAAACAACTCTTTTAGGCGACGAATAACTCCCTAATGGGATTTCAAGCCCATATCAAACTCATCCCCAAAAAGGGTAAAGACCCTACTGAACCAGGCTCCTACTGACCGATATCTCTGTTAAATTTTGATTCTAGGGGGGCGTGACCTGCTGTGGACCAAGATGGCTGCCTGAAGTCTGAGCTCAGCTCCACGGCCTGGATAACGGCAACCCTTAGCTACTTTCCTCCCCACAGCTTATACCACCAGAGCGGGGGGAGCACCGGGGACACTCCAGGGCATGTCGAGGCGGCAATACAACCCGCCGAATCCCCGCCTTTTAACATATTACTACCTGACGGCCGCCGCCATGCAAAGAATCCATGATGGTGCCAGTGTCAGCGATATCTCTAACACTGACTCTGAAAGCTTGCCTGCCACCTCTACAATGCTGCCTCTTCAGGGGGATTCAGCCACAGCTTCCATGAGAGACAGTATGGACACTCTTCCCCCTTCAGAGGACTCCCTAGGAGGACTTCACCCTGACAGAGACTGGCTACCTCCCCTGCACATTTCCCAAACAAGGAGCCACATGCAAAAAAGCAGTTATGGCCCCATGTTGTTGCAGGGACACATGGATCCCAAAATGCTCCCTCCCTGGCTGCTATCCCTGTCACTGACAACACTGTCTCTGAAGCAATGCTGAAATCTATGCTTCTCACACTACAGCAGGATTTACATAGGGAGCTTCAGATAGCAATATCCCAGATGCATGATAGAATAGACTGTATAGAAGAACATACAGATGCTCTGGAGGATAATTTTCAGGATTACTCTAAAGCGCATAACGAATTGTTAGATGCGCATGAACACCACACGGAAGAAATCCATCACATCAAAATGAAATTAGCGGATTTAAAAGACCGCTCCAGGCGGAACAATATCAAATTCAGAGACATCCCAGAATTGGTCAAACCGAATGAAATAACACCATACTTGCAACAACTCATCTCTTCCTTACTGCCACGCCTCAACGCCCGTGATACACTGATCGACCGGGCCCACAGAATTGCTAAACCACCACACCTCCCAGACAACAATCCCAGAGATGTTTTGACCCTCATACATTTCTTCCATGTTAAGGAACAAATTCCCTCTGCCTCCAGTTCATCGAAACCCTTGCTGGCCCCATACGCTAACATTAAGCTGTTCACTGATCTGTCTCCTGCCACAATGGAAATGCGCAGAGCTTTCGCCGCTGTTACTTCTATTCTTCAACAAAAAAAAATAGTGTATAGATGGGGCTTCCCATCGAAACTGCTGGTTTCTCACCAACAAAAGATCGTCCCTATTCTCACTCCAAAAGATGGCTACAAGAAGATTACCAGCTGGGGTTTTCCGGAGAAGCGGAACAAAATACTCCCTCCTATAAGTCATCTGATTCCATGAATGCGGCAACTAAAGCGTTCAAAAAAATATGACCTTGGTCTAAGCCCAGGTCCTTAGCCTACTCAAATCCAGCCTGGGCGAAACACCTTTCCCTTTTCTTCACCACCCCTCAGGTTAAAACTGTGCTAGGCACACATTTCTGTGACTTTTGATCTCAGTACAAATTATTCAGCCACTGTTTTATTACTTTTTCATAAGTTCAATTATTTTGTGTATTAGTAGCTAATCAGTTTTCTTTCATTTACCTGTTGCACATACGACATTGATATACCTATCTGTATATTTCATAAGTATCAGTGGTAGGTGAAGTCTCTCTCCCTCTGCCCAGGCCCTCATAATCGCCTTGCCATCATGACTCTCTCGATCAGCTCCCTCAACATCAAAGGCCTAAACTCGCCTTTTAAACGCAACCTTCTTTGGAAGGAAGCAATACAGCAGCATGCAGACGTAATCTGTGTTCAAGAGACACACTTTTCTAAACTTAAACAACCCCAATGTAATCACAAAAAATATCCCCACTGCTTCTTTGCGAATGCCCCTAAAAGAAAGAGAGGTGTAATGATTGTCATAAACGCAGCAGTAAATTCAAACTACACCACTGTGAATGTGACGAGGATGGCAGATTCTTAATCCTGTCAGCCACGTTTGATAGCCGCCCTCTCACTTTAGTCAATATTCATGCCCCCAACACAGCCCAAAAAAAATTCTACGCCACCCTCTTCACCAAACTGACTCCTTATAGATCCTCACCCTTGATAATCTGTGGAGACTTCAATGAAGTAATTGACCCCACACTAGATACCTCCAATGCTTCAAGATGTAGGCCTTCAGCGCTATCCACCATTCTTAAACGAGAGGATCTATATGACTCCTGGAGGTGCATGCACGATATGGAGAAACTACACCTATTTCTCCCCACCACACCAATCTTACTCTCAGATTGATCTATTCATAACAGATAAGCACCTACTCCAATATATCATTGCTTCCCACATAGGAACAATATTGTAGTCTGACCACGCTCCGGTCACGATCAAACTAGCCTCCCCTTCCCAAACTACCAGCCATACAATTTGGAGATTCAACACCTCCCTCCTCAACAATCCCACCTTTGAGTCTCAAATACAGTCCGAGATTGAAAATTACTTCCAATAAAATGTAAATTCTGTAACCGATCATGCTATTGTATGGATTGCTCATAAGGCTTGTCTACGAGGTCTTTTCATAAAACTTGGGGCCCGCTCCAAAAAAAAACACTCATACATCACTGAGCCCCTCCTAAAACAAATTTGATCTCTAGAACTCATGAACAAAAGATCCCCTTCTATCACTATCTCCTCAGAACTTAAAAACCTTAGACTCCAGCTCAGTGAACACCTCCGCAAAAATTTTGACTATTATATCAAGAGACTACGATTATAAACCTACTCAACAGCCAATAAACCAGGGGCATTCATGGCCAAACAATTTAAAAAGCAACTTTCCAACAAAAGAATCGCATATCTCACTAGTTCTCAAGGTAAGCGCTTGATTAATCAGCTAGATATGGCCAATGAATTCAGCCATTTTTACGCAAAACTTTATAATCTTACGGAAACAGATCCCCAAACCGCACCTACCCAAGCAGACATCTATCTCCCCAGAACAACTTGACCTCTTAGCAGCCCCTTTCTCACACGCTGAAATTCAAAAGTTGATAAAAAACTTACCACTACATAAAGCACCAGGCCCAACCCTTAGTCCCCATCTATGCGACATGTATAACCAATTTGTTTCCACGGGCATAATCCCTAAGGAATTCCTCGATGCCTTAGTGGTCACCATTGCTAAACCGAGAAAGGATCCAGACAACCCCGCCAATTATCGTCCGATCTCACTCCTTAATACGCATACAAAACTTTATGCCAAACTCCTTGCACAACGCCTCTCCACTATCATCCCTCAGATTATTCACCCTGACCAAGTTGGATTTGTGCCCGGCAGGCAGGCCTCAAATGGAACCAAACGTTTTATTGACCTTATCCAGTGGACGGAGCACACTCAAATGCCTTCTCTCTTCCTGTCTTTGGATGCAGAGAAGGCATTGAATAGGGTCTATTGTCCGTACATGGAGGCAGTGCTCCGTAAATTTGGACTGTCAGGCACCTTTCTTACTGCCACATTAGGTTTGGACACTCATCCAGCTGCAAGCATTTGGACGTTGTCTCCAACCCCTTCCAAATTACTAACGGCACCAGACAAGGGTGCCCGTTGTCCCCTCTAATATTTGGCATGGTAATGGAACCTTTAGCACAACTCATTTGGTCGGACCCATCGATCTCAGGTATAAAAAATTGGAGCTGTTGACCATAAAATTGTCCTCTACGTGGATGACGTGATTATAGCCCTAACTAATCCTTTATTGTCCCTACCTGCAGTCCAACGAGTCCTAGAAATGTTCAGCGCTGTATCCATGTACAAGCTGAACCACAGTAAATCCCTTATAATTAACCTCAGCCTGGACCCTCAGACTTTAAAAGCCATATCCTCTAACTCCCCATTTGCTTGGGCCCCCAATTCTTTTCTTCCATATTTGGGAATCCATCTAACATTCCCAAGTCAGATATTACTGAGAACCAACCTAGAAGACCTCGTGGGCAGGCTCACATGGCTAGTAAAAGAGCTGAGCCAAGTTCCAGCCTCTTGGGCTGGAAGGGTGGCTCAGGCAAAAATGTATCTACTCCCACATGTCTTATATTTTTTTGTACAATACCTCTACCTCTAGCACAAAACCAGATCAAAAAACTCCAGGGGATCATTAACAGTTTTATCTGGCAACAGAAATGACCTAGAGTGAAAAAAGCCATACTCGTAATCCCAATTCAACACGGCGGCTTAGGTGCACCTGACATCCAAGCGTATCACCGAGCAACTATCTTAGACCAACTGAAAGCCTGGTGGTCAGACAAACATCACACAACCTGGAAGCAAATAGAAGCTACCATACTACTCACAAACCCTAAACTTGTCCTAGGCTCCTCATGGCTTAACCTCTACCTTAAACGCTACCCTCTAGATACCATCACAACCTCCACAAGAGTCTGGGCTTCAATATTGCAACTTGCAGGAGGGATCTCAATGGACACACTAACAACAATACCCATTGAAGCGCTGCACCTTATCTTCCCAGATTTACCCCTTTCAGAATGGATTAAAGCCGGCATCACCAACTTAAGTATACTTTTCTCGCCATCAGGGTTGCATACCTTCGAACATCTAGCACAGCAGTTTGGTCTATCCAAGCACACATTTTTTCTCTACTTGCGGATCAGATCCAGTCTATCAAAAATGCGCTGGTCAAACTCAGATTCTATTTCGCTCCCTCTGATAAAGTTCTACAACCTTGATGCATCCAAGAGCAAAGGAATCTCTTTAGTGTATAAACTGCTCACCAATCCATCTACCGACCTACTATCTTCCTCCACACAATATTGGTCCTCTTTGTTGGACCAGCCACCTCCAGCTCTACAGTGGCAGAAAGCCCTCACAATGCCCCTATGCCTATCTCACTGCATTACCCATTTGGAATCACTACAGAAGCTTTTCCACAAATGGTACTTTACCCCAGAAAGGCTAGCGAGGATATACCTGAATACCTCACCCAAATGTTGGAGAGGCTGTGATAACATTGGATCTCTTTCACACATATGGTGGGATTGCCACCTCATCAAGAGTTTCTGGAGAAAAGTGCAGAATCTGATTATGTCTCTGTGTGGTATCTCCCTCTCTATGTCCCCACTTGATCTGCTCCTAGGACTTTCTATTGCCGCATGGCCCAAACACCTGCAAACATTGGTGACACACGTCCTCATAGCAGTAAGACTGGCGATTGCGAAAAAAAGGAAATCAACACATCCACCCTTTCCCCACTTCTATTCAATCTAGCCCTAGAACCCTTTTCATGTTACTTATTATTCCACTCCCAACTCCACGGAATTTGCATCAGCCAAAGCGAGTTGCATACAGCTCTTTTAGCGGATGACATCCTAATATTCACCTCTAACCCTCAACTGGATATGTCACATATCCAGAAGATTTTCACACACTTTCATACTTGTTCAGAACTCAGAATACATTTTACTAAGAGCAAAATCCCACTCCTATATCATGCCCGCCCCCCTCATGGACTGTCAACAGTTTTTCCCAAAGCTAGGGTCCAAATCACCTACCTAGGGATTAAGATAGGTAAACTTCCCTCTTCCCTTTACCATCTCAACTTTTCCCCAGTTTTTTTTTTACATTATTGGTGAACTGGACACATGGGTCGACCTCCCCATCACGTTTTTTGGGAAGTGTCATTTATTTAAAATGATCCGTTTCCCCAAACTCGTTTATCCTCTTCAAACTTTCCCTTTCTTACTACATCACCAGGACCTCTAGAAACTACATAAGGCTCTCTCCAATTTCCTATGGTGAAATCGCAGCTCCCATGTCTCCCCAGGTGAAAAGGAGGAGCCAACCTGCCAAATATCAGGGTATACAACTTGTCTTGCCTCCTGAGAGTGGGTTTAGATTGGATAAATCAAGCTTCTAGATATTCACATTTTTAACTGGAATCCAAATTCACAGCCCCATGCAATTTACCCACGCTGTTGCACCTGTTGCACTCTAAACTCCAGTCTCTCCCCCCCATCCAAGGCTCAATCTACTCTTATGTGACACGATTGTAACATGGAGGGAACTCAGAAAGAAATCGGGCTTGTCTCTTTTTATATCCCCACACCTCCCGATTTGAGGTCATCCTCCACAGGTGCAGCAATATGAGACATTTACTGCTTGGGCCTCTCAACGGCTTACTAACATTGTACAACTCTTTGACCAATCTACTGGTATGGCCTTGCCCTTTCACCAACTTATGAGCAATACAATCTACCAGCCCACCACCTTCTCTATGCCAAACAAGCCGTCAACTTTGCAGCTGGACTATGTCCCAAAAGAGACTTGCAGTTCCATACCTCTCTCCTGGACATCCTCCTGCACCACCCACGACTCAAGATATCTGTTATCTGCAGACCTCTGAATTCCCACCTCACCAAACCAATACTCTCCTCCCCAACTGCTTCCTGGAACAAAGACCTCCATTCTCCAGAGGCCCTAGATTGCATTTTGGCCGACTATAACACTACATGTAACTTTGTTAGCAACAAATTTTGGAGGGAATAACAAATTAAAATCATGCACAGGGCCTTGTCAGGGCTGGCTCAGCCCTTCCTTCTCTGAGCTGGCCGCTCAGCTGTCGGCTAATTGCCAGCTCTCATCTCTCTCCACAGCTAACCAGCTGTTGTGGATCTGCTCGTCAGTCCCGCCTACTTAAAGATCTCCAGCTCACTTCATTCCTGCCTTCGCCTTGGTCACATCACAAGAAAACATCTCCTGCGTTTCTGTTTAAAGACTAGCTTTGCTGACATCCCTTCTGGCTCCTTATCCTGCTTGCTGTTCCTCTACTTGGATCCCTGACTTCTGGCCTGGCTGATTACCCAATCTGGTTACTGAACTCTGGCTTGGCTGATTACCTGATCTGGTTACTGAACTCTGGCTTGGCTGACTACCCGATCCGGTTACTGGACTCTGGCTATGCTTTGACTACGCTTACTCTATTTACCTTTTTATTTTTTATTAATAAACAAGTGTGATTTTACTGTACTTCTGTCTCTGTCTGGTTCATGGTTTCTGACAGGCCTATATACCTCATCTGTCTTCTGCACACCCTCCCAATAGACAGCAGTGCTCATGTTGTGATGCATTCAGACCATCCTTGTACAACAGGTTGTGGTCCTGTCACCACATTGCTCATTTCTGGAAGCACTTGTAAACCTTTGTGGCTACGGATAACTGGATACCAACCCAGAAATGACCCATATCCTCTCTTGTTTGGCTTCTTTGACAGCACCCTTTCAAATTCATTGACAGATCAAAAGTCGGTCGTCTCACATCACAAAGCATGACTCGCCACATGTATTATGCAATCCTCTGGACCTCTGCCATTCCTCCATCCATTGCAGATGTGAAAAGTGATTTACTGGGTCTGCTATGGTAGAAAAGATTAGATGCAGCCTTGTCTCGCAACTACCTCTCATCTTGTTTCCATAGCAAGTGGGACCAGTATATTGCAAGGATTTTACCAGCTTCAGAGGTATCTTCTCCATGCCCCCCTCCTTTCAGGATTGATGCCACAGGTTCCCCCTTTGTTCATCCTTCTTTTACCAATATTGTTCTATATTTTGCTATGTTGGTGAAAACAACCTGTGTGACTAAACTGTTTTTGTATCTCTAAGTCTTTGTTAAACTCATTAAGTATATGATTAGTCAAAAATTTTTTTTTTCTTTGTATAGAGTTGAGTAGGCTTAGAACTGTCAATTTTTCATTGTTGTTTGTGTCCCAAATGGGGGAGATTAAGCCTTTTTATTTTTCCTGGTGACCATTGTCATCAAGACAAAAAGGGATTGTAAATCCAAAATTTTAAAGTCATCACCAGAACAAGAGGTGGTTTTTGGTCAAACATTTTAAGTGATTTTGAAGACTACATCTCCTCTGTTCTGTAACAGTGTTAGTAGAAAGGAATCACATAAGATAGCACATCAGATAAAACATTTATTTTGAAACCTTTTAAATTCTATTGAGATGTAAAAATCTGATTCAGAGCATCACTGTAGCTTTGTCTGATGCATTTCATCTCAATTATTGTGTAATCGGCCACCCAGTGATGCCTAATTTTCCACTTATTACATAAAACTTCCTTACTTTTATACAGGACACAGTCAGTTGACAGCCTCTCTCTGTAGTTCTCTCACAAAGGGCACTCACACTTCTTTCCTTACATAAGCACTGTTTCAGGATAGCCTCTAATCTCTCTTATCCACATGGATGTCTACTTGTCAGCATCTTTCTCACAGGATATTCTTAATGGAATATGTGTAAATTTGTCTTTGAAGTGCATATGCTTAGGCTAACAATTAGGATTTGATTAGGAAATCTTGAAGCTATCATTCTGCTATCATTCTGCCTAAGACCCAATGTAGTGTTAATTTAGTGCTGCTTCTGCTTGTTATATCCAGCAGTCTGGTAATATGGAAAAGCTTTTTTTGGGCTAAAAATCAGGTTTTATCCTGGAGATTTTGGTTGGCAGAAGTGTTTGCCCTCTGTGAGATGATCTGATAAAAGTTTATTGCTTGATTGCATTTTTTTAGGAATGCAACCAAGTGGTACACTTGCTAGTGTCACACTATTTTGAAACACACCCTTAAGCAAGTTTAAAATGTATATTTTTGAAGTGGAAGATTATTTCTTTCTCGAACATCACGGGATACAGAGCCTCAGTAATTACTGATGGGTTATATAGGTATCACTGGTGATTGGACACTGGCACACCCTATCAGGAAGTTCAACCCCCTATATAATCCCTCCCCCTTGCAGGGATACCTCAGTTTTTACGCCAGTGTCTTAGGTGATGGACGTGTAAAGATGTCCTGTGCTGAGCTCCAAAGGGAATATCCTAAGATCCTATACTGGGGCAAGCCAGGTGAACCGGATCCATTCAAAGTGTCTTTTCATGGCCGAATTGAATGGTACCCGGGCCTCGTGTCCGAAGAAACGAGGTTTTACCCGTAATGCTTCTCTTTTTAGAGAGCTGGACCCCGCAGATCAGAAAATGGCTTTACACTTCCTAATTTCTGGTGCTTTACGGTCTCAGAACTGTTGGATCCCCCTATTCGTAGGGGGCCCCAGTCTCTGACGGTTTTTTCAAACGGAGCCCACCGTGAGAGGTGAAGATTGGGTCTGTGTAAACAGCACCCTGCAGCTGGATAAGGTAAGAGGAGATTCCACAGAATTTTTGAGTTCTAGTGGCTTTTCTCTTTCTCCTTTAAGGTAAATGCATGCTATGCCTATTGTGACCACCGGGGGCTGCCAAGAGCACAAACCTGCACATGCTGACTGTTTGTCTCAGTGTTTTTTTATCGCTGTCTATGTCCCAGCGTCTCAAGCCAGCTGCAAGGTAAGATGGAAGGGGGTATTTCTCATGTTTGAATGTTTCCCCCCAGGCTAGAGAGGGGCCACAGGGGTCTAGAAAGTGGTTATACAACCCGGGCTCTGTGGCCTAATGGCCACCATCTCTGAAGATAGCTGTTCAGGCAGATCTTGTTACCAGCCTCCCCCCCCCCCATCCCCAGCCTTTCTCCAGAAGCATGACAGGAGAGTCGGCCAGCGCGGGAAGCACTCGTTTTTTTCAAAACTCGAGGGGGGGGGGTGGTAGAGGAGGGGGCGGGACGTCAGCACAGGTGCTTAGACTCCCACTCAGGCCAGCTGCAGGCTATTAAAGGCACTCTGTACAGGTGCACACAGCCTTCTGAGAGACACAGAGCTGACGGTCGCATGTAAGGTGGGACACAGGCATTCTCCTGAATTTACTGAAGTAACACCAGACTGAGCATTGGGTAGCAAGGCTTTTAGCCAGACTACATCGCTCAGCGGGCAGTGTTCATTTGTATACCTCACACCTTGTTGCTTTGCACTATGGGTAGAAGAGGTTCAAGCACCCCAGGAACCAGAGACACTAGGGGATCTCGTTCAGGTTCTGAGGGCCCCCTGTCGGCAGCATCCTCCCCCCCCAAAGATGGGCCAGGGACGGCTAGCCAGGGAGAGCCATCGGGGTCAGGGGCTACACCTGCTTCTGCACTTCAGCCCCTGTATATATTACACAAGAGGTTTTTTCCTCAACCATTAATGGTCTAGAGGAAAGATTAATGGCCCTGATTACGTCTTCACTCAGTGGAAGAAAACGCACTAGGCTTTCCTCTGTTCCCCAAGACCCTCAGACAGAGGAGCTCTGGGTTAAAGGAGATGAATCCCTTTCAGAGGATCGGGATGGGATGGATGATTCCTCTTTGGAGGAATCAGGTGGAGAGGGACTCTCTGCGACTTCCCAAGAGGAGAAAGTCTTAGTGCAGATCCTTACTGGATTGGTCCGCTCCACATTTAAGTTGCCAATACCTGAAACTGCTAAAGAATCCTCTTCTGCTTTGGGGTCACTGAAACCTTTCCAAGCAGCACATGCTTTTCCTGTTCATACTTTACTTGAAAAGCTCATTTATTTATTCTGAGTGGGATCACCCAGACAAACGTTTTTTCCCGCCGAGAAAGTTTTCAACACTTTATCCGATGGAAGAAAAGTTTATTAAAATGTGGGGAATACCGGCTATTGATGCCGCCATTTCCTCAGTAAATAATAGCCTGACTTGTCCTGTAGACAATGCTCAGATGCTCAGGGATCCTGTAGATAAAAGGATGGAATCCCTATTGAAGGATGTTTTCTCCTTAGCAGGATCAGTGGCCCAACCTGCAGTAGCAGCGATTAGAGTCTGTCAATACTTAAGAGACCATGTTAAGCAGGTCATCAAAGTATTACCTGAACAGCAGGCCCAGGGGTTTGCTAACCTTCCAGCGGCCTTATGCTTTGTGGTTGACGCCATTAGAGATTCTATCGTGCAAACCTCCCGTCTTTCACTGGGGTTGGTGCATATACGTAGAATCCTATGGTTGAAAAATTGGTCAGCCGAAGCACCATGTAAGAAGCTACTGGCTGGGTTTCCATTTCGTGGTGCAAGGTTGTTTGGAGAGGACTTGGATAACTATATCAAGAGATTCTCTTGTGGGAAAAACACTCTCTTACCTGTCAAGAAGAAGAGTAAGCGTCCCTCTTTCAAACGGACTCTTTCCCCAGCACCGGGGGCTTCAGCCTCCAGGCAGTCTCGATGGCTGCCTCCATCGGGGTCCAGAGACAAGAGTCAACCCCAGGGACAAAAGAAGTCCTGGGGAAAGAAGCCTACTAGGCAAAACACTAAGACCTCTGCATGAGGGGGCACCCCCGCTCACTCGAGTGGGGGGAAGACTGCGACAGTTCTCAGAGCTCTGGCAGGAGGACTTCCAGGACAGATGGGTAATCTCCACGGTAACCTTAGGGTACAAGCTGGAGTTTCAGGAATTCCCCTCTCCTCGGTTCCTCAGATCAAGTGTTCCCAGAGACCCAGAGAAAAAGCAGTCGCTCCTTCTAGCGTTAGAGCGACTTTTGTCGCAGGAGGTCATTATGGTAGTTCCCGCAAAGGACCAGGGATTGGGCTTCTATTCCAACCTTTTTACGGTCCAAAAGCCAAATGGGCATGTCAGGCCCATTCTGGAGTTAAGGGATCTGAACCGATTCCTAAGGATTCAATCCTTCCGCATGGAATCAATTCGAACAGTAGTTCCCACCCTGCAGGGAGGAGAATTTCTGGCATCAATAGACATCAGAGATGCATATCTGCATGTGCCCATTTTTCCTGCTCATCAGAAGTTTCTGCGCTTCGAGGTAGGAGGGCGCCATTTCCAGTTTGTGGCTCTGCCATTCGGGATAGCCACTGCACCTCAAGTGTTCACAAAGATCTTGGCTCCTCCTCTGGCCAAATTAAGGGCTCAGGGTATAGCTGTCATAGCATACCTAGACGACCTGCTCTTGATAGACCGGTCGGTAGCCTCTTTGAATGGAAACTTGAGGACCACAGTCAGGTATCTAGAACACCTGGGTTGGATCCTCAACTTAGAAAAGTCTTTCCTAAAACCAGTAAGAAGACTGGAGTATTTAGGTCTGATTATAGATACAGGCCAGGAGAAAATATTTCTACCCCAGGCAAAGATCACTGCTTTGAGAGAGCTGATTCTGACAGTAAGGACCAAGAAGGGTCCCTCAGTCTGCCTTTGTATGAGGCTACTAGGGAAGATGGTGTCTTCATTCGAAGCAGTTCCCTATGCTCAGTTTCACTCAAGAATGCTGCAACACAGTATTCTGTCGACCTGGAACAGGAAAGTTCAGGCATTAGACTTTCCGATGCACCTGTTGCATGCGGTGCGTCAGAGCCTCAATTGGTGGCTCATACCCGAAAACCTGCAGAAGGGGAAATCCTTTCTACTGGTTACCTGGATGGTGGTAACAACAGATGCCAGTCTGTCAGGTTGGGGAGCAGTTCTGGAACAGGCTGCAGTCCAAGGGGTATGGTCCAAGACAGAGAGGACCTTACCCATCAACATTCTGGAGATCCGGGTGATACATCTAGCTCTAAAGGCCTGGAGTATCAGGCTACAGGGTTGTCCGGTCAGGATCCAGTCCGACAATGCCACAGCAGTGGCTTATGTCAATCATCAGGGAGGCACCCGGAGCCGAGCTGCTCAAAAAAAGGTGAACCAGATCTTAGTCTGGGCAGAGATGCATGTGCCATGCATATCGGCAGTTTTCATCCCGGGAATAGAGAATTGGCAGGCGGACTATCTAAGTCGCCAGCAGTTACTTCCAGGGGAATGGTCTCTGCATCCCGACGTCTTTTGGGCCATATGTAAAAGATGGGGGGTTCCAGATGTAGATCTCTTTGCATCCCGATTCAACAAAAAGATAGACAGATTTGTGGCAAGGACAAAAGATCCTCTTGCATGCGGGACGGATGCGTTGGTGATTCCGTGGCATCGGTTCTCACTGATTTACGCATTCCCGCCTATTCTGCTATTACCACGACTCCTTCACAGGATCAGGCAGGAAAGGAAGTCGGTACTTCTGGTGGCCCCCGCTTGTAAGGATGACAGTAGGTTCCCCGTGGACACTACCGGAATGCCCATACCTGTTATCTCAAGGTCCAGTGTTCCATCCTGCCTTACAAACGCTAAATTTGACGGTTTGGCTATTGAGACCCACGTTCTGAAGAGTCGTGGGCTCTCAGGTCCTGTCATATCTACCTTGATTAATGCAAGGAAGCCAGCTTCCAGGATGATTTATCATAGAGTCTGGAAAGCTTATATAACCTGGTGTGAATCCAGAGGTTGGCATCCCAGGAAATATGTCATAGGTAGAATTCTTGATTTTCTACAATTAGGATTAGAGATGAAGCTGGCCTTGAGTACCATCAAGGGCCAGGTCTCTGCTTTATCAGTATTATTTCAGCGGCCACTTGCTTCGCATTCTTTGGTCCGAAACTTTATGCAGGGGGTGATGCGTCTTAATCCTCCGGTTAAAGCGCCCCTAAACCCCTGGGACTTGAACTTGGTCCTGGCTGTGTTACAAAAACAGCCTTTTTAACCAATAAGTCAGAATCCTTTGGTCTTGTTGACAAGGAAGTTAATTTTTCTGGTGGCCATCTCTTCTGCTAGAAGAGTATCAGAATTAGCAGCTCTTTCCTGTAAGGAGCCTTATTTGATTATACACAAGGATAGAGTGGTACTACGCCCTCATCCTAGTTTTTTACCGAAGGTGGTTTCTGATTTTCATTTAAACCAAGACATTGTTCTACCTTCCTTTTTTCCAGATCCCTGTTCTCCGGAAGAGAGATCTCTACATTCATTGGATGTAGTAAGAGCAGTTAAGGCCTATCTAGGGGCAACTGCTCAGATCCGCAGGACGGATGTTTTGTTTGTGCTGCCAGAGGGTCCCAATAGAGGACAGGCAGCGTCAAAAGCTACCATTTCTAAATGGATTTGACAGTTGATCATTCAAGCTTACGGTTTGAAACAGAAGATTCCTCCGTTTCAGATCAGGGCACATTCCACAAGGGCTATTGGTGCTTCTTGGGCAGTGCATTACCAGGCCTCTATGGCTCAAATCTGCAAGGCTGCAACCTGGTCTTCAGTTCATACATTCACCAGATTCTATCAGGTGGATGTGAGAAGGCATGAGGATATCGCCTTTGGGCGTAGTGTGCTGCAGGCAGCGGTACAGGGTCCTCAGGTCTGATTGCACCCTACTTGGTCGTGGTTCCCCCCCTCAGGTAGCATTGCTCTGGGACATCCCATCAGTAATTACTGAGGCTCTGTGTCCCGTGATGTTCGAGAAAGAAAATAGGATTTTTTAAAACAGCTTACCTGTAAAATCCTTTTCTTTCGAAGGACATCACGGGACACAGAGGTCCCGCCCCTCTTTTAATACACTTTATTGCTTGGCTACAAAACTGAGGTATCCCTGCAAGGGGGAGGTATTATATAGGGGGTTGAACTTCCTGATAGGGTGTGCCAGTGTCCAATCACCAGTGATACCTATATAACCCATCAGTAATTACTGAGGCTCTGTGTCCCGTGATGTCCTTCGAAAGAAAAGGATTTTACAGGTAAGCTGTTTTAAAAAATCCTATTTTTAGATGCAATAACAAATTATTTGTAAAGTATTGCATAAACATTTAATGTGGATTTAAATTGACATTGTGGCGATGGGATTGAACAGATTTCAAAATGAAATAAGTTATTAACCACTTAACAACCGGCCCATAGCCGAATGACGGCTGCAGGGCGGTTGCTTAACTCTGGGAGGGCGTACTATGACGTCCTCCCAGAATTCCCCTCTCGCGCGCCCCCTGGGGCGCGTACCCGAACACATCTGGGATCCCGGTAAATGGCCGCTGATCACGGCCGTTTACCATGTGATTGCGCCATCAAATGACGGCGCGATCACATGTAAACAGACCGGCGTCATCTGATGATGCCGGTTCCTCTCCTCCCCTCCTGTGTACCAAACGGTACACTGTGAGCGGAGAGGGGATGGATGGATGGCTGCAGCGCTGTGGGCTGGATGTGTAGTGCCCACAGCGCTGCACAGAGACATCCAGCCATCCATCCATCCATGCTCAGCCATCCCTACTACTCTGCAATACTGTGCAATACTCTGCAAAGCCCCACATTACCCTGGAATACTCCACATTACTCTGCAAAGCCCCACATTACCCTGGAATACCCCCACAATACTCTGCAAAGCCCCACATTACCCTGGAATACCCCCACAATACTCTGCAAAGCCCCACATTACCCTGCAATACCCCGCCATACTCCGCCATACCCCGCCATACTCCGCCATACCCCGCCATACTCCACCATACCCCGCCATACTCCACCATACCCCGCCATACTCCGCCATACCCCGCCATACTCTGCCATACCCCGCCATACTCCGCCATACTCCGCCATGCTCAGCCATACCCCGCCATACTCCGCCATGCTCAGCCATACCCCGCCATACTCTGCAATACCCTGCCATACCCAGCCATACCCTGCCATGCTGAGCCATACTCGGCTGTACTCGGCCTCTGTATGTGGCCAGGCTGTGGAAGTCTCACACATGTGGTATTGCCGTACTCAGGAGGAGTAGGAGAATCTATTTTGGGGTGTCATTTTTGCTATGTACATGTTATGTGTTAGAAATATTGTATAAATGGACAATTTTGTGTTAAAAAAAAAAATGCGTTTTAACCACTTCCCACCTGCCGGCCGTCATACAACATCCTTGACTTTGTGCGGGGATATCTGAATGATGGGTGCAGCTACAGGCATCATTCAGATATCAGCTTTTTCAGCCGGCGATTCCCTATACCATAAGAATGATCATAGCGGCTGTTCCACTGCTTGATCGTTCTGTCCCCCCCTTCCCGCCGCCCCCGGTGCTTCTACTGACTCACCACTACGATCGAAGCCAGGATTGTTTTTTTTTTTTTTTTTAATTTCAGGCTTCCCAGCCTAGAGGTGAGATGTGGGGTCTTATTGACCCCATATCTCACTGTAAAGAGGACCTGTCATGCCATATTCCTATTACAAGGATGTTTACATTCCTTGTAATAGGAATAAAAGTGATCAAAACAATTTTTTTTTGGAAAAAAGCATCAAACTAAAATAAATAAAGTAAAATGAACAATAAAAAAAATTTTTTTTAAAGCGCCCCTGTCCCTGTGTGCTCGCATGCAGAAGCGAACGCATACGTAAGTCCCGCCCACATATGAAAACGGTGTTCAAACCACACATGTGAGGTATCGGTGCGAGAGCAATAATTTTGGCCCTAGACCTCCTCTATAACTCACAACATGTAACCAGTAAAAGATTTTAAAGCGTCGCCTATGGGTATTTTTGAGTAGCAAAGTTTGGCGCCATTCCACAAGCGCGTGCAATTTTGAAAGGTGACATGTTGGGTATCTATTTACTCGGCATAACTTCATCTTTCACATTATGCAAAAACATTGGGCTAACTTTACTGTTTTGGTTTTTGTAAAGCACAAAACAGTTTTTTTTCCCAAAAAAAGCGTTAAAAAAATTGTTGCGCAAATACCGTGTGAGATAAAAAGTTGCAACGACCGCCATTGTATTCTCTAGGGTCTTTGCTAAAAAAACATATATAATGTTTTGGGGTTCTGTGTAATTTTCTAGCTAATAAATGATAATTTTTACATGTAGGAGAGAAATGTCAGAATTGGCCTGGGTGCTCCAGAACGCCTGAAGGTGCTCCCCTGCATGTTGGGCCTCTGTATGTGGCCACGCTGTGTAAAAGTCTCACACATGTGGTATCGCCATACTCAGGAGGAGTAGCAGAATGTGTTTTGGGGTGTAATTTGTGGTATGCATATGCGGTGTGTGAGAAATAACCTGCTAATATGACAATTTTGTGGAAAAAAAAAAAGTTAAAAAAAAAACCTTAATTTTGCAAAGAATTGTGGGAAAAAATGACAACTTCAAAAAACTCATCATGCATCTTTCTAAATACCTTGGAATGTCTTCTTTCCAAAAAGGGGTCATTTGGGGGGTATTTGTACTTTTCTGGCATGTTAGGGTCTCAAGAAATTAGATAGACCGTCAGTAATTCAGGTGTGATCAATTTTCAGATATTGGCACCATAGCTTTTGGACTCTATAACTTTCACAAAGACCAAATAATATACACTGATTTGGGTTATTTTTACCAAAGATATGTAGCGGTATAAATTTTGGCCAAAATATATGAAGAAAAAATACTAATTTGCAAAATATTATAACAGAAATTAAGAAAAATGTATTTTTTTTACAGATTTTTCGGTCTTTTTTCTTTTATAACGCAAAAAATAAAGAACCCAGCGGTGATTAAATACCACCAAAAGAAAGCTCTATTTGTGTGAAAAAAAGGACAAAAATTTCATATAGATACAGTGTTGCATGACTGAGTAATTGTCATTCAAAATGTGAGAGCGCCAAAAGCTGAAAATTGGTCTGGTTAGGAAGGGGGTTTAAGTGCCCAGTTGTCAAGTGGTTAAATTAAAATAGGCAACTAATATGTTTACACATTGGATGGGCGGTTAGTTTACTCTGTTCATGTCTTAGTGTATTGTTCTATAGCATATACTATTTCATACTAAAGAAAAGTTGCAAGCAGCATTTTATAGTTCTCTCTAAAAAAACAAAACTAAAGAGAACTATGCAAATATTACTTCCCACACATACAAACAGTGCGGTAAATTGTTCCAGCATGTCCGAGTAATCTTGCAGATCTTGTATCAAGCAAAATTAAAAGTGAATTTCAGGAAACAGCTAAATGTACAGATAAAACACATTGTATGTGAGAGACATGTTTTAAAAGCCAAAGTATTTGCATTTATGGAGGTAATACAGAATTAATTAATGCACCCTTAAATCTATTTTTAATTTCAGCGTACCTGAATTTTATTTGCACAGAAGAGCTCAGACTGGGGAATAGTGTTGGCCAAGCAGTTAGGACCGAGCATACGTTCAGCCCAAACAGCGCTAGTTCACGTGTTCGGCGAACACCCAAATTTGCGGGGCACTGCACAGTGCATTCTAAGCCCGGATTATAAGCCAGATTCTAAGCCCCAATCGGGGCACAGTGAGTAACTGGTTGTTAAGGAGCGGGTCTGGAAGCTAGCTGCTGTGTCTTTAACAACCGATGAGTCATCCGCTGTCAACGGGCTTCCCTGCTCACAGCTGAATGAAAAAAAAATTGCACAAATGTGAAAAAAAAGACGTGTGGGTCCCCCCAATTTATACCAGGCCCTTGGGGTTTGGTATGGATTTTAAGGGGAACCCCATGCCAAAATGAAAAATATGGTGTGGGGTACCCCCAAAATCCATACCAGACCCTTAGGTCTGATATGGATTTTGAGGGGAACCCCATGCCAAAAAAATGCCATGGGATCCCACAAAATCCATACCAGACCCTTATCCAAGCATGCAGCCTGAAAGGCCAGGAAAGGGGGGAGATGAGTGAGCACCCTCCCTCTCCTCAACCATACCAGGCCACATGCCCTCAACATGGAGGGGTGCTTTAGGGCAGGGGAGCTCAAACAATATCCCAAAGCACCTTGTCCCCATATTGATGAGGACAAGGGCCTCTTTCCCACAACCCTGGGTGTGAGGATCTGGAGGCAGGGAGCTTTTCTGGAATCTGGAAGCCCCCTTTAACAAGGGGGCCCCCAGATCCTGCCCCCTATGTGAATGAGTATGAGGTACATTGTTCCCCTACTCATTCACCAAAAAAAAGTATCAAAAAGAAATAAAAACACTCACACAGTTTTTGACAATTCCTTTATTAAAAATAAAGAAGCAATGTCCTCTGATGTAGATCCATTGTCAATTATGATGCCCACCGTTATCGTTGGACCCAAACAAAAGCTCTGCCCACAATGAAGGCTAACCACTGACTGCCTGCTCTGCTGTCTGGCAGTTCTTAAATATGTAAGGGGCGGGTCCACCTGGTGGCAACACTTGGTGGCACCACCCCATGTGACATCACTGACCGGTGCATGCTGGGTTGGTGACATAACAAGTAGGCGGTGCCACCATGTAACGTCGCCAGGTGGCCCTGCTCCTTACCTTTTTAAGAATTGTCAGATGGTGGAGCAGGCAGACAATGGTAGCCTTTGCCACGGGCGGAGCTTTTTTTTTCTTTTTCTTTTTTTTCAGGTCCGGGGAGGAATTGTCAAAAACTGTGTGTGTTTTTATTTCTTTGTGACACTTTTTTTGGTGAATAAGTAGGTGTACAAATTACCCCTATTCATTTACATAGGGGGGCTGGGATCTGAGGGCCCCCTTGTTAAATTGGGCATCCAGATTCTGATAAATCCCCTGCCCGCAGAGCCCCCACAACCACCACCCAGGGTGGGGGGGAAGAGGCATAACATGGGGACTATGTTGAGGGCATGTGGCCTGGTATGGTTCAGGATGGGGGCATTCATTCGTCCCCCACTTTCCTGGCCTACCAGCCTGCATCTTTGGATAAGGGTCTGATATGGATTTTGGGGGGACTCCATGTTTTCTTTTTAAATTATGGAGTGAGGTTTCCCTATGGATTTCCCCCAAAGGGCCTGGTATGGATTGGGGGGGACCCCCACACTATTTTATTTTCACATTTTTGTATTGCCAGCAATGGCTTGCAGCTGGGAAAAGCTATTTAAATGTATTTTTTTCTTTATATAGGTCAGTTTTGCTGCAGCAGGTTCTATACATGGTACAGATGCACCACTTTACAGGCAGACTAAAGGGACCCCCCCAGGCACAATATTTAAAGGCATTTTCATTTTTATCATTTTACTTTAAGCATCATTAAAATCACTGCTTCTTTTGATACATGTCTCCCAGGGCAGTATCCAGGCCCCCATACCCTTTTTACACCCATTAACTTGCATATAAGCCTTCAAAATGGGGACTTTTGATTTCTCGAATTTGGGTCCCATAGACTTTAATAGGTTTTGCAGTTTGTGGGAACTTTAACATGTTCGGGAGTTCTGGTGTGAACCAAACTGGGTCTTGTTAACCCTAAACCACACCTGAATCTTAAAACTGAAAGCTGAACTACAGGTAAATATTACAAAAAAAGTGAATGGAATTGAGTGACAACAGGTGTGAGAACTAGGAATATACATAGTTGCACATTTTTAGTTCTTTGTTGCATGGTTAACTATTGTTCTCATGGCAAGGATAATTTTATATTTGGACCTAAAAAGGCATAGTGTGGTTAATGCAGCAGATAGACTCTTTGATTGGAGGTGACCCAATCACATACTATTAACCTAGTAACTATTAACTATTAACATGACATAATCTGGTCCTGAGATATGACTGCGTGCTTTATAAGATTCCATGTATGCAACTATAAAAATGTATTGGAATATAGTAAAAGAACCTAAATATGCCAAAGGCAAAATAATTTATTTATAAAGTAATTATTAAGCATGCTCTAACATATTTTTTTAATATACAAATAGTGGAATAGAAAACAAACAAACATAAAAGTGCTAGGTTGTATCCTTATAATTGCTGGTTAAATTGTGCATATTGTGACCCCATTCTAGTGTTAAAAAACTGAGCTTTAATGTCTAATCCTAATTTAACCCATGCAGTTGCATACATGGACATGGTCTGGTGCTAAAAGTGTCCTGGGTCGAGAGAGACACTGGTCCTGGACTTGATGCAATACACATAAAACCATTAATGAACACAAATAAAAACATTTTCTACATGGTTTATAATGTCTGTTTATTGTTCCTTTAAACCTAAATTAGTTAAAAATGATTTTATGCCTTAATTTGAATGCCTGTAAAAAATAATGAATATAATTCTGTAGATGCTCTACTTTCTACCTTTCACGTCTTGCAATTCACTGCATATATATTTATGGCACTCTGCATGGAAGGAGTTAGTTCAATTTGAAAAGTCATTCCATTCAACTTGATTCTCCATTTCCAGCTCCCACCTATTAACATCTCAGTTGGAAATTAACTGCTTGAGATGCACTGTAATGTACACCCTGGGTGTTATTTTGCTGATGTGAGCAAACCATGTAGGATTTATATGACTTACTGCTTCAGGGTTTTCAACTCATTTGGAATGGCCTCTTGCACATTTATTTTAAAGGTAAAACTCATCCATCTAGTAATACCCATTTTAAGTCTTGAGATGAAGAATTTTCCTTAGATTCATGGGTCACAGCAGAAAACCCCCTTGGGGCAATCTATTCACCTTAATTTTTTCCTTACTGCAACACAACACTGTTCTGATAATTGTGTGGCAATGCTGACATCTGGGGGATGAGCAGGGATTGTTATGCACTCTTGAAACCTAGAAAATCTAATTGTGTAATTATATTCTCATATGTGTGCTTTGTAAATGTAATGTGCTTCATTCTCCATTAACTAGAAGGCATATTTGTAGCTTGCAAGGTTGGTATTTCATGGGAATCATTCATTAAAAGAGTTTTGTCTTTTAATAAACCTGGCTACATATATTACAACCTAGCTGTGTAGTGTAAGACTACCTAATTGGATATGAATTTAATTAATATTGTTTGTTCTCAACCTATACAGTTGTTGTTAAATCTAAAGGAGATTTTACAGCGATTGAATTATATGTGGACAGCTTAAATTTGCTTTGGGCAGTATATCCACTTATTTACTGCAAATTTTAAACATAATCTAGCAAAATCCCTTTTGCAGATAGAATATTTTTGGTGAAATATGTTGCGGTTAACTTACAGCACACTGAACCTGGTGCAGATAATGGAGAGATGAATATGGTTAATTGTTTCAATTTTATTTGGAAATTACCTAATTTTGCTATGGTAATTTTTACCAGTCTGCTTTTTTTTACCATTTTTACATCATTTTTTAAATTTGCAACTTTCCAAAATCAAACTTGAAGTGGTTGTAAACATTTGAAAGGAAAAATGAAAAAAGTATATCCTCATAAAATATGTACTTGTTTTGTCCATGGCACCTGGTATGGGTCCTGACTACTCTCCCCTTCCCCTGCTATCTCAATCTGTCAAATCTGACAGGTCTATGGCAGTGGTAGTGCACCCCCCCCCCACACACACACACACACAGAATGTGCTTGTTTCCCATTAAGGCTATGTAGAGGGGGAGGGATGTTCATTCCCTCCACTCAGGTGTCAGCTTACACTCAGTTCTCTACTCTACTACTGTGCTGTGCAGTGCGTGCCATCGAATCTCAAAATTGGGCCAAAAATGTCAATATTTTGTGTGGCCACCATTATTTTCTAGCACTGCCTTTACCCTCTTGGTCATGAGTTCACCAGAGCTTCACAGGTTGCCACTGGAGTCTTCTTCAACTCCTCCATGATGACATCACGGGTCTGGTGGATGTTAGAGATCTTGTGCTCCTCCACCTTCCGTTTCAGGATACCCCACAGATGCTCAATAGGGTTTAGGTCTGGAGACATGCTTGGCCAGTTCATCATCTTTACCCTCAGCTTTTTTAGCAAGGCAGTGGTCATCTTGGAGGTGTGTTTAGGGCTGTTATCATGTTGGAATACTGCCCTGCGGCCCAGTCTCCAAAGGGAGGGGATCCTGCAGTATGTTACAGTACATGTTGGCATTCATGGCTCCCTCAATGAACTGTAGCTCCATGCCGGCAGCACTCATGCAGCCCCAGACCATGACACTGCTACCACCATGCTTGATTGTAGGCAAGACACACTTGTCTTTGTACTCCTCACCTGGTTGCCCCCACACGCTTGACACCATCTGAACCAAATAAGTTTTCCTTGGTCTCATCAGACCACAGGACATGGCTAGAGTAATCCATGTCCTTAGTCTGCTTGTATTCAGGAAACTGTTTGCAGGCTTTCTTGTGCATCATCTTTAGAAGAGGCTTCCTTCTGAGACAACAGCCATGCAGATCAATCTGATGCAGTGTGCAGCATATGGTCTGAGCACTGACAGGCTGACCCCCACCCCTTCAACCTCTGCAGCAATCCTGGCTGCACTCATACATCTATTTCCCAAAGACAACCTCTGGATATGACACTGAGCACGTTCTCTCAACTTCTTTGGTCGACCATGGTGCAGCTCAGTTTCAGGGTCTTGGCAATCTTCTTAAGCCTGGTACACACAATGAGATTATCTGACGAATGATCCTCCTTTTTTTTGCATACAATTCTCGTCTCAAATCTGGTGAGTTTACTAAAGTCACGAAAATTCTCGTATGGCAGAATAAAAATTTGGAAGAGATGTGTTGAAGTGTATTTGTATTGCATTTTCGAATGACAGCTGTACTGATTAAATTATTTTTGTGTATGTCTGATCAAATAATATTGGATGAACTGTCCTGATTGGCTCTTGAAAGCTCTGTACTAATGATCCGATTATCGTATGATTGCTTCAAAAGCAGTATTTTTTGTATGATTTTCTGATCGTGTGTACCGGGCATTATAGCCTAGGCCATCTTTATGTGGAGCAACAATTCTTTTTTCAGATCCTCAGAGAGTTCTTTGCCATGAGGTGCTATGTTGAACTTCCAGTGACCAGTATGAGAGAGTGAGAGTGATAACACCAAATTTAACACACCTGCTCCCCATTCACACCTGAGACCTTGTAACACTAACGAGTCACATGGTACCGTGGAGGGAAAATGGCTAATTGGGCCCAATTTGTACATTTTTGCTTAGGGGTGTACTCACTTTTATTGTCAGTAGTTTAGACATTAATGGCTGTGTGTTGAGGGGACAGAAAATTTACACTGTTATACAAGCTGTACACTCACTACTTTACATTGTAGCAAAGTGTTATTTCTTCAGTGTTGTCACAAAAAAAGAAAAGAAAAGATATAATAAAATATTTACAAAAATGTGAGGAGTGTACTCACTTTTGTCAAATACTGTATATTGAACAATTGTATATTGTTAAATATAAAAAGTCCAAAGTTATCAATCTTTTGGATGGACTAGCAGTAATCAGCATGGATTCATGAAGAATCGTTCTTGCCAAACCAATCTATTAAGCTTCTATGAGGAGGTGAGTTGCCATCTAGATAAAGAAAGGCCCGTAGACGTGGTGTATCTGGATTTTGCAAAAGCATTTGACACAGTTTCCCATAAACGTTTACTGTACAAAATAAGGTCCGTTGGCATGGACCATATGGTGAGTACATGGATTGAAAACTGGCTACAAGGGCGAGTTCAGAGGGTGGTGATAAATGGGGAGTACTCAGAATGGTCAGGGGTGGGTAGTGGGGTTCCCCAGGGTTCTGTGCTGGGACCAATCCTATTTAATTTGTTCATAAACGATCTGGAGGATGGGATAAACAGTTCAATCTCTGTATTTGCAGACGATACTAAGCTAAGCAGGGCAATAACTTCTCAGCAGGATGTGGAAACCTTGCAAAAAGACCTGAACAAATTAATGGGGTGGGCGACTACATGGCAAATGAGGTTCAATGTAGAAAAATGTAAAATAATGCATTTGGGTGGCAAAAATATGAATGCAATCTATACACGGGGGGAGAACCTCTGGTTCTAGGATGGAAAAGGACCTGGGGGTCCTAGTAGATGATAGGCTCAGCAATGGCATGCAATGCCAAGCTGCTACTAACAAACAAACAGAATATTGGCATGCATTAAAAAGGGGATCAACTCCAGAGATAAAACAATAATTCTCCCACTCTACAAGGCTCTGGTCTGGCCGCACCTGGAGTATGCTGTCCAGTTCTGGGCACCAGTCCTCAGGAAGGATGTACTGGAAATGGAGCAAGTACAAAGAAGGGCAACAAAGCTAATAAAGGGTCTGGAGGGTCTTAGTTATGAGGAAAGGTTGCGAGCACTAAACTTATTCTCTCTGGAGAAGAGACGCTTGAGAGGGGATAGGATTTCAATATACAAATACTGTACTGGTGACCCCACAATAGGGATAAAACTTTTTTGCAGAAGAGAGTTTAACAAGACTCATGGCCACTCATTAAAATTAGAAGAAAAGAGGTTTAACCTTAAACTACGTAGAGGGTTCTTTACTGTAAGAGTGGCAAGGATGTGGAATTCCCTTCCACAGGCGGAGGTCTCAGCTGGGAGCATTGATAGCTTCAAGAAACTATTAGATAAGCACCTGAATGACCGCAACATACAGGGATATATAATGTAATACTGACACATAATCACACACATAGGTTGGACTTGATGGAATTGTGTCTTTTTTCAACCTCACCTACTATGTAACTATGTAACTATGCCCATTCTGAGTACTCCCCATTTATCACTAACCTCTAAACTCACCCATGTAGCCAGTTTTCAATCCATGTACTCAACCTATGGTCCATTCCAATGGACCTTACTATGTACAGTAAAGGTTTATGGGGGACTGTATCAAATGCTTTTGCAAAATCCAGATACACCACATCTACAGGCTTTCCTTTATCTAGATGACAGCTCACCTCCTCATAGAAAGTTAATAGATTGGTTTGGCAAGAATGATTCTTCATGAATCCATGCTGATTACTGCTAATGATACTGTTGTCATTGCTAAAATCTTGTATATAGTCCCTTATCATCTCCTCCAAGAGCTTGTATACAATTGATGTTAGACTAACTGGTCTGTAATTCCCAGGGATGTATCTTGGCCCTTTTTTAAATATTGGTGCTACATTGGCTTTCTTCAATCAGCTGGTACCATTCTAGGCTAGAAAAAAATGCTCCCTCCCCATGGTCCCATGGCATATCCCTGGAAGGTACCCTTTCATTTCTCAAAGGAGGTTTATAATAAAAAGGTTTATTAGTACCCTTAGATGGTTTGAAATTAGGCTTGTTCTCTTGTCTACCAGTGGGTTGGGCCCAGTAATTAGAGTGAACAGGTGCTCTATTTTCTTTTTCTTCAGCAGGGGAATTATCTACCCCTGATTTCTTCCTATCAATTTTATTTTGCCATTCAAAGACTATCCCCGTCTGGTAGTCAGTGATGTTTCAGTTGTATTTATTTTTCTTTTTAACTTTTTGATCATTTTCTTCCTTCTCTAAAGTTTTGCTCAAATGGGTAGATCTTTCTTTATGCTCCTCACTAGCTTTAAAGGGAAGTAATTTATCTTTAATTTCTTTAATCTGAACATCAATGGTGGTCAATTTCTGTCTTTTTCTGTCTTTCAATAATTTGAAAAGGCCTAAGCCAGCTTCATTAAACTATTTAAACCAATCCTTATTTTGCATTTCGCCCTTCTTGGGACTGGCCTCCCATCTCAGACTTCTGGATACCATATTTTCAGAGATATATTGCTCAAAGAAGGCAATGTCCCATTGAGCATGAATCTCAGAGACCATCAGGTTTTTGAGACTGACAAACAGGCCTCCCAAATGATTCTCATCTCCCTGTGAAACAACAAAAGTCCCCTCTATATTTGATTTGTGTTTTGCTCTAAAATCAAAAACATCCATTATAGACATCTAAATAAGGTTCACAACCACAATAAAACTAATATCCAAAATGAGGGGGTGCGTGTCTGAGCCGCTGAGCCGTATGGCAGCCTGAGCCAGGAGCTCTGTCAATCCCTGCCTCTGTATAGCAACCCACAGCGATGGCATCCGTGCTGACACCCGCAGATAATGCGGGTACCAACGTCCGACATG
The DNA here is from genome assembly GCF_042186555.1 of Aquarana catesbeiana. Taxonomy (NCBI): domain Eukaryota; kingdom Metazoa; phylum Chordata; class Amphibia; order Anura; family Ranidae; genus Aquarana; species Aquarana catesbeiana. Next base: position 222,101,144 of record NC_133329.1, on the reverse strand, counting down.
GAGGGGAACCTGCAAGGGGAAAACCACTCTCAATCAGCCACAAAAACTGACTAATTTCTTCCCCAGAACGGCCACAGCGGAGAGACAAGATGGCGCTGACACACAGACCGCACCGCTCCCAGCAGCACAGCCATCTGTTCTCCTCACAAACACAGAGCTGCAGGCTGAGCTGGATTCAGATGAGGACATCGCTGACCAGTCCTCCCCACAGAGGGATCCTAATAAAAGACCTGCTTCCTCTCCACTACAATTCCACAAAATAAGGCAGCAGTAAGTAAAAAGCTCTTTATTTCTCCTGCCCACAATTTACCTCAGATTGATGAAAATCCTACCCTGTTAGATGAGCATCCAGCCTCTGACAAACCTGCTTCAGCACTTGAACTCAAAGCAATGCTGCAATCATTTTACAGAGACATACAATCTGATCTGGATAAAGCGGTCTCCCATACACAGACCCAAATCTCATAGATTGCTAAACACACAAAAGGGCTAGAAACTAAGGTGGGAGAGATTGTAACAGCCCACAATGATTTAGTGGACACATTCCAGGAACAAGCCCGAGAAATGCAGAAACTGAAAGACAAACTTATAGATCTAGAGGACAGATCATGAAGGAACAACGTTAAAATCAGAGGAATTCCTGAATCTGTATCTCAATCGGAACTGGTTAACTATTTGCAAACCCTTTTTAAAAAAATTCTACCCTCAATATCTAAACAAGAGCTTCTCATCGACCGTGCACATTGGCTGGTAAAACCGGCATACCTCCCAGCATCAGTCCCACGTGATGTTATCGCATGGGTGCATTTCTTTCATATTAAGGATATGATGCTGTCCACCACTAGGAAGCTCAAAATGCTACTAGAGCCATTTGCACGCTTTGCTATTTTTGCTGACATTTCGCCAGCCACTGCAGCTCGGTGAAAAGAATTTCGATCTGTCACTGAAATTCTGCGCAATCAACAGATCAAATATAGCTGGGGATATCCTATGAAGTTATTAGTGTCATATCAAAACAAAATTATCCCTATTATGACACCAAACAAAGGCACTAATTATCTTACCCAGTGGGGATTCAAGGCGACTCCTCCCACAAACGATAAGAAGAACTACGCCTCTCAGCATCTCACTCAGGATAGGAAGACAACACCTAACACTTGACTTTCTGCTCCTTTCTCTGAAGCATTTGTCAGTTGCCTACAACTTCTTTTCATCACTTAAAGAGGCGGAGTATGACATATACTCCTGGACAACGGTATTTTATCCACCCCCTCTTCTGATAAGTCTGCTAGGCAAACTCATGGTTCAATTCTCAATTTCTAGGGACTGTTGGTAGTCCCACTTATATCAGTTACTACTTCAATTGTATTCCTATATTACTAAGTTATTTTTCATGAACATGTTTATACTGACAAAATGGTCCCGAGTTAATCACTTAAGCTTACTTGTTATGCTAACCTCCATGCAACATTCTCTGAGCAAATCCTTATGAAACTATGGTTAAGATAACCTCTATTAATGCCAAAAGGCTTAACACACCCTATAAATGCTCTATCCTATGGAAAGAAGCTACACGGCTTCACAGTGATATATTATGCCTCCAAGAGATGCATTTCAAACAATCTAACCCTCCCACATGTAAACATGGCAGTTTTACTCATTACTTTTTTGCTAATTCAGAGAGAAATTCAAAGGGAGTAATGATAGCCATCAAACACACACTCAATTTTCCCAATTACTTCAGAAATTAGTTTTAATAATTTACTCCATTAAGTGTCAAAAATATGTAGTAAGTTATCTATATGACAGCATCCCCTTTAATACAGGGGACTTGGGAGTTGAGAGAAAACTTTGCCAAGCTATAGGAAATTAAATACCATTGCAAGGTTATTTTCTGCATTAGATCCCAGTAATTATCACAGTTAGTAGCTGTGAATATTGACTGAAAGGCTATAAAATATTGTTTATGAGCAAAAAACATTTTGAGATCTGCCTCCTACTTCTTGAAAGGTGAGGATTTTGTGAACACTCATTTGTCTTAAAAAAATATTATAGAATAAATGTATCCTCTTTTATCTGGGCTAAGGTGAGTTATAGAACTGTCATGCTAATTTGGGGATAGTTCTCATTGTAAGTGGATGTTTAGGTTACAAAAATTGGATCTTTGGAGGTATGTAAACTATTCCTTAAGCAAAAGGCCATATTGCTGAATTAGCTCCTTACATTTTTTGGGTGTATTCTCTTTGCAGAGTTCTTTTACAAGGCTTGCACCCCTTTAGCTCCAATCAGAAAGAGACACATTAGGAATAAACGCCTTAAAGGCTCTTATTGATATAGCGAGGGGGTGTGGTAGAACACCTTCTGTAGAAACTGAAGATATTTTATAGATGCTATAGATGCCAGTATTGTTGGAGCAAGCTGGTGAGTAAGAATGTGGATCCAAACGTTAGCTAAGAGAATTGATAGTAGATCATTTGTGGGTATTAGATGATTTATCCAGCCACACCACCTCCCAAGGACCCCTTACTTCCACTACCCCACCCCACGTCTTCCCCCTATGCCCTCTCTTCCTCCTCTTTTTTCATACTCTTCCCTCTCCCCTCTCCCTTTTCCCGCTTTTCTTTCCTTCTTCCTCTCACTAACTTCTTCTTCATACTAACTTACTTGGAGCATCTTACTGCTGATTGCAACTGGTTAGGCATCTGTTGAATTATGAGCTCTTAGCCATGCTGTCTTTACTTGCTATTTTATTACTCTGGCCCTTAACATATATTTCTTCATTTTTTATTCAAATGTACCTAGATATTACTTGTTTATTGTGTCCACTACTATACTATACATAATTCTTGATGTCTCTTGAATATCTTAGCTATTATCCCCTTACTGAATGTATTAAGTTTACCTTTTATTTGATGTATCTCTCACCCTAACTGTAACTGTCTCCTGTTGGACAATTCAACCAACTGAAACATTGCACTTGTCTCTGTCTGTACATGTTAATTTATAAGATATCTGATGGGGATCTAAACCAGAATTTAAGCTGGTCTAGAATTGTCACTGTATAGTAATCTCAAAGGTCCACATATCCCATGCCTCTTACTCTTTAATGTCTAATCAGGTGAGAATAGGCATATCATGCTTTACCACTGCGCCAAATAAATTAACTGGTCATTGACCGCAAGGTGGCGAAGTAGAAGGATTTAATAGGTAGTGAAGTGTTATAAAAGTATGATGAATTTGAGATAATATAAACATTTTGAAGGCAGTCAAATGACCAGACTATGAGAGTTCATCTTTTGCTAGGTGTGAAAGTTCTGTAGACAGCATATCTATGAGATTTTTCTAATTCAGGTATACCAGAGTAGAAGTTATGCTAGTTAAGGTTAAACTCAAATTGGGAAACCCTGTATGCTTCCACACATAAAGAAACTTTGCTTGTAAATGTTTGCTAAGAGACTGAATAATGCCCATAATCAAAATATACAATTTAGATCAGTTAACCTTATAATAGGAAATTTTGCTAAAAAGGGTCAGGACATGGTGAGCCGCTGCCAGGGGAGTGACCAGTCTCGTAAGTGTTAAGATAACATCATATGCAAAGAGATATTTTATGTTGTCTAGCTCCAAATGTAAATCCAGATATACTGGGGCTGGATCAGATAGATTCAGCTAGAGATCCAATTAACAAGTTGACAATTAAAGGGGAAAGTAGACATCCTTGCCAAGTGCTGTTCATGTTAGAGAAGGTCCATGACAGCATATTTGAAGTGTATACTTGGGCTCATGGAAAATAGTATAATGCTAGTATGGCTGTAATTCTAGTACCTCTGAAGCAGAATGTATGAAAGACATGGGGCAGATATGTCCAGTGTCTCCTGTCAAAAGCCTTCCCGGAATCTAATGCCATTAACAAAGAAAGCCCTTTGTTGGTCTCGGCATAGTGGATTATATCTAGTAATCTGCGGGTAGCATCTGATGCTTGTCTGCTTTTTATGAACCCTAGCTGGTCGAAATTCTATAGCTTTTTGAATATTGGGTAAGATGAATTGTGAGTTTGGATATCCTAACTGAATATCCCAGAGTGTAGGTAGTGTCAGGTTAGCATTACGAGCATTCCAAAATACAAATTGATCAGATAATGCTGCATTAGGTAGGATGTTTTGTGAATCACCTTCATTATGGAAGAATTATTGCACCAAAAGTATATTGGTGAAGAACACTGGCTATCAGAAATGGTAATGGAAATTACAGTGTGATCAGCCCACTTTAGATCATTTATAGCCGAGTCAAGTTTCTGTAAAAGCTATTGATCAACTATGAATAGGTCAATCCTAGAGTAGAAATTGTGTTTGGCAGAGAAGAAAGTATAGTCTCTTTCATAGCATGCTGGCAACTCCAAACATCATACATTGCTTCTTTATGAAGTGGTGCTTGCAAAGTTAGAGAAGATCTTCAAAGAGGTGTAGTAGTATCTAGGAGCTTGTCTACTTGGTAATATTAAAGTCTGCACAGACAATAAGGTAACCAGATCATTTAGATAATTATTTTTTAAAACACCTGTTAAGGAAACTGCATATTTATTCAAAATAGAATAGAGGTTATTGTCAATCTTGTAAGCTAGGATCAGATATTGCCCCAAAGGATCAGGGATAGAATTGAGTAGCTAAAATTAAATGGCATTTTTTCTGGCTATTAAGGCTACATTCACCTATATTTTTCAAAATTCCAGCTCCCCTATGTACAAGTATAGCATTAATGTACTTATTTTGCAGAAAATAAAAAAAACTTTCTATTTGTCCTACACCAGTCCTTACCTCAGTGTCAGTGTTTGTTGTATAAAAAAAAATCTCCATTACTTCCTGGATAGCACTTAGGACAAGAAAACTATTAAGACACAGGAAGGAGTTCACCAGCTGACCTCATTAACACACACCCTGCACCTGCCCTCCCACCTCTGCAGGTGCATGGTTCTCTAATGCAATCAGTGATCACTGTTCTCACTAAATACATAGCCAGATACTTTTTTCCACCTTACCTTCATCTTGCACAGATTATTCATTTGAGTGTCCAGGAGCTGAGCTGTCAGATACCAGCCTATGTGAAACAGAGCTGTAGTATTGAAAACAGGAGAAGCATGTCCTACGTTCTGTAAAGCTCACCATACACTATGCAATCTGATTGTACAAACTCCTTTAGATCTACCATCAACTATGTAGTGCAAAGGCCTGCCTGATTGGATATATGGTCCTCCTATTATATAGTTTTGGTAAATATAAAGGAGATGGTACAGAGATTGTATAATCAAATTGTATAGTGTCGGGCCACCTTTATACACTTAAAATAACTAGTTGTGGTTTCAGTGCCATTAATAGTGCAAAAAATGAATAAGTGCAGACACATTTTGCCACTTGAAAAAATGAGCATTAAACATCAAAATGCACAGTAAAAAAACCTGCAACCCGCAACACACCAAAATGTCCTATGAGCTACTTTGCCACATGTAGCAGGGTCCATTTAAATAAATGGGCTACCCTTTGCACGTCTCGGGGAAAAGATACAAAAAATACATGGTCCCACTATGGTAGGTGTGAATGGGATCTGAAAGTGAAATTGGTGTGTTTACACATGAACAATGTGGCTACATTCACATCTGTGTGTTTCCAAACACATGGCAAACTGTACAGAAAATGCATGCTTTGCTGTGCATTTTACAAACATGCTGAAAATGCAGTAAAAAGCATGGTAAAAAACACACTACACTCTTCGGGGTGATTTCTGCGCGTAGGGTAGCCCATTCAAGTTAATGTAACACATCACTTGTGCTCCACTCCAAATGTGTAAATATGTATGAATGAATCCAAAAAGTGTATAAAAGAAATATGTATTTATATAAACAAAATTAATATATGACAAATCTCAAGTGAAGTCTTTTGCAATATTCTTCTTCATCTATTCAATGATATGTGGAAATATAAGTTCTACCACCTTGAAGTAAAGAATAGCCAATCTTATCATATGGAATGATAATTCAATAAAGATCAGGTATAGCCTTTGGAACTCTCCTGGGAATATGTAACCTTTCAAATCCAACCATGAGGACAAACCACCACCACCACCACCACACAAATTGGCCGCTCACCTTAAAGTGGTTGTAAAAGCAGAAGGCTTTTTATCTTAATGCATTCTATGCATTAAGATTAAAAAACCTTCTGTGTGCAACAGCTCCCCCAGCCCTCCTAATGCTTACCTGATCCCATCTATCTAGTGATCTTGCAGGAGAGACTCAGCTGCCTGGGACTCTCCCTTCTGATTGCCTGAGACAGCAGCGGAGTGCCATTGGTTCTCGCTTCTGTCAATTTAAAGTCAGTGAGCCAATGAGGAGAGAGAGGGGGGTGGAACCTAGTCGCGGCTCCATGTCTGACACACGGAGATGCAGCTCAGATCGGGTGACCCCATAGCAAGCTACTTGCTGTGGGGGCATTCAACAGGAGGGAGGGGCCAGGAGCACTGAAGAGGGACCCGAAGAGGTGGATCTGGACTCCTCTGTGCAAAACCACTGCACAGAGCAGTTAAGTATGACATGTTTGTTATTTTGAAACACAAAAAAAAACTTTATTATCACTTTAAGATGTGGACCTTTGAATAAAAAGGTCTAATCACACATGTCCCCCTTTAAATAGCCGGGATGAGCTGTAAGTGGTCAATATCCAGTGTGGGTCTATCTCCTTGCCTACTAGTCTAAATCACCTCCAATACAGCTCATAAAAAATATATAAAATTGACCAAATAGTGTTCTCTGTTTAAAGACCATGAAGTCACTTTATTAAAAACAAGAGGACACTTATACAGAGTAATGTATATGCAAACAAACTGTCTGAGTGAGGTATACCCACAGCTCACCACTAAATAGATATTTCCAATTGACAGCTCAACTAACAGCTCAAAGAGCTGATGGAGCAGGCTGCAGCTGCTATGGATTAAGGGATTATCTAGGCTGCAGTACACACCAAAATGCAGGCACTGTCCTACGTTTTACGTTGACTCTCAAGTTCTTCAAAGGGTACCTGAGCCATGATGATTTAAAACTTATATAATGTTGCCACAGGCACAGCCCTCCACCAGAGGCTCTGTTAAACAGAGCCACTGTTGTCCAGGTTACCAGTCAGCCTGCTGGTGGATCGTAACACAGAAAAGTCTATGAGATGCCCTATGCATGAAGAACGAAAACACTTCAAAATGCCCCCAAAAAACGTGAGTTCCCTCTACATGGAGATGGGAATGGCCCCTGAATGCTAAGTACCTCTGTCTACTTCCTCATATGTATGTGTATAAAGCTGACCATACACTATGCAATCTGATTGTACATTCTCTGTACAAATTCCTTTAGATTTACCAGAACTATGGAATTGGACGATACACCTCAACAATCTATCCATTTGTATCAAATCAGACAGGCCCTTGTACTACATAGCTGATGGTAGATATAAATGAGATTGTACAATCAGATTGTACAGAAAGTGGGTGAAAGGTGGTATAGTAATGAGGGAGGTATGGCCCATAGTGGTATACATGCCCTATCACAGCCTTTTCTGTGATGCAGCGAGGCAGTACATGGTGGGATTCAAAGCTTCCTGGATGTCACATGATCTACAGGAATTGATGAAAGTAACAATCATTTTTTAAACACTGAAATAGACTGCTGAAAATTGAAAACTGCTATAGATGAGGTAAGTGAAAGATAAGCACATTGGGATGGCTTGGGCTGAAAGTACATAAAAAAGGCTTATGTTTATTATGAAAAGTGAAATTCTGCCTGTAAAGGTAAACTTAGCCTTTAACACTCTTCATTTTTTTCTCTCAAGAACTATTGGCATTTCCCATTTTGTCTCCAGAGAACTAGCTTGAAAGATGAGTGGATAGAAATAAGTTTCAGTCCCATGATGTGTGTATAAGGGTGCGCTATATAGATGTGTTTGTGATCCATTGGAAAGGTTGTATTTTGCAGGTCATCTAGCGGCAAAAGGAATGTGAACCAGGGTTTCATGTCGTTTAATCTGCAAGGTCTGCAGAGTGCTGTTTGGTACTGCATAAGTAACTCTGAGTAGTAAAAAAGGGAGCAGAAAGAAATAGCAAAAAACACTAACAAATGAAAACATGTTTCTATATGGGATCAGTATGCAGTGCTGTCTGCACATTAAACCTGGGGGTAAACAAAGGTACAGAGTTTAACCACATAAAACCTACAAGAATGCTGAATGTTCCAAAGCTGAGAATGAAATAAAAAAAAATTCAGACTTATTTACGTCTTTTAATATGAAAGTCTTCTAATATGGAAGAATAATGCAGAATGTTATGGAAAGCTTTTTTTTTTAGACTGGATTTATTAAGAAGGAGAATTTGAGGGGCTGAGTTTACTTTCTCTTTAAAGTGGTTGTTAAGTCACTTTGTTTACTTAAGAGAATCCCCTTTGTTCCATTAAGTTATGTGCCCCAGTGTGTGTGCTTTATAAAAAATATGTTGCTGTATGCTATATTTCAGAGCGCTGCTCGGCGCTCATGTGACTGCCTGCAGCTGTCTTCCCCGATCTGACAACCACAGCGGGAGGGGCTGAGAATTCACTGCTGATGTTAGCCAGATGAGGAGTGCAGCGGGCAGTCATGTGAGTGGAACTCTGAAATAAGGTATACAGCAACATATTTTTCCTTGTCAAAAGAAGTTTATTGAGTATACAATGTTATAAAGATACATAAAGATACATAAAGTAAGTTTACAAGGATCTATAAAGTAAGCTCATTGTTTTACAGTAGGGTTTATATAGGTAAATATCATGAAATTTCAAATATTAAACATTGGGTTCACGTAAACCTAAATTAAAGATATATATCATTTCCTTAGTTACTTTTGTAGGTATTTAAATGATTTATACCTACTATACATATTGTTTACAAGTAGAGTGTATATAGGTCAAATAAATTCTGATAATGAGCTTTAATCGTAAGGTGGAGAAAAGGAAAGAGAAAGAAGAAAAAGGGTTGAAAGGTAGAGGTATGGTCCACAAGGTTGTCCCGCTTGTCAGTTTATTATTCTTTTTAGTTCTCTTTGAAGCCTTAGAATGGGTGTCTCTGTAAGTCATTTAATCTGTTACCATGGCAACAGGACAGAGTAATTGAAATTTGACAGGAACTGTTGTTTTATCCAAGGATGCCAAAGTTTTTCAAATTTTGGAATTTGATTTTGATCGATGGCTACCATCTTAGCATGGGACATTGTATTATTCATTCTGTGAATTGTTTCTGCTAGTACCAATGTAGGAGATTTCCATGCCTTGGCCACTGTTTGTTTTGCAGCCGTTATTAGTTGGATCATAAGTTTGAATTGAGAGAGTGTTAACCATTCCGGTTTTAGATTAAGTAAAGTTAAATATGGATCTGGTTGTATTATTTTTTTAAATATTTTAGATGCAATCACGAAGACTTCCTTCCAGAAGGTTTGGATTACTGGGCACGTCCACCATATGTGTAAATATGTGCCTATTTCTGGGCATCCTCGAAAACAAAGAGTTGAGGTATTAGGTGAATATTTTGCCACTCTAGCGGGTACAAGGTACCAGCGAGTTAGGACTTTATAATTTGTCTCCAGTGCCAAGATGTTGGGTGAAGATGACTTAGATGTGAGCCATATATTAGACCAGTCCGTGTCTTCTAAAGTTCGTCCCAGGTCCTCCTCCCACCTCTGAACGTAAGAGGGTCTATTAAGATTTGCTACTCCATATAATTGATTATAAAGTGATGAAATTGTACCTTTAGCAAATGGATCTTTTGTACAGATTGATTCAAAAATGGATAATTGGGATAATGGTGTATCCCCCTTTAGGAATGGTGTATAGAAATTTTTGATTTGGAGATATCTAAATATCTCAGAGTTTGGTAGATCATATTTTTCTCTAAGCGATGGGAATGAAAGGAATGATTTAGATGCTATGAAGTCATTTAGTGTCTGAATGCCTGATATTGTCCAAGCTTTAAAAGAATTTGGGTAGATCCATGCCGGATAAAAGGCCGAATTTCTGATAAAAGAAAGGAGAGGAATGTGTGGAGATTGTAACTGATATTTGGTTTTTAGTTTATCCCAGAGAGATAAGAAGTGTTTAGTTATGGGATTATGAATTTTAAAGTGGTCTTTAGGATCAAGCCATAATAAATTTGATATTAATAGAGGGTCATTTTCTGAATCCTCTATAAATACCCATAATGGGATTTCCTGTTTTGCATGGTATTTGGACAGACTGGCCAAATGTGCTGCTCTGTAGTAGTTAGTAAAATTAGGGTATCCCAGGCCTCCTTTATTTTTGGGAAGATGTAGTGTGTGTATAGGTACAGTATACGTGGTTTAAAAGAGCCCCATATAAACGAAGTTGCTCTTTTTTGTACTATTCTCAAAAAATAGGAAGGAATTGGAATAGGGAGGACTCTGAATAGATAAAGCAATTTGGGTAGAATAGTCATTTTGATTGCATTAATCTTCCCTATCCAGGATAAAGGAAGTTGCGACCATTGTTTTATTAGATTTGTGATCTGTCTTAATACAGGAGGATAATTGGTTGAGAATAAGTCAGAATGAGATGCTGTTAAATGAATTCCAAGATATGGGATTGATTTTTCTGCCCATATGAATGGGAGTGCAGCCCTAGCCGGGATCAATTCCATGTTTGTGAGTGAAATATTAAGCACTAGGCATTTCTTAGGATTAATCATAAGGCCGGATAGGGCTGCAAATCCATCAAGAGCTGGTATTAAGTTAGGACCAGAGACCTGTGGTGATGATAGAAAAAGTAATATATTGTCTGCAAATATACATAATTTGTGTGTAATACCTCCTACTTCAATGCCAGTTATAGTTTGGTTTGTTCTGATGTATTGGGCCATGGGTTCGAGTATAAGGGCAAATAATAAGGGAGATAATGGGCAACCCTGTCGGGTACCTCTTTCGATATTAAAGGCTTCAGATTTGTATCCAGCATATTTTATATAGGCTTTGGGTTTATTATATAATGCTTTGATCCATGTTAAAAAGTGGGGTCCAAAACCCCATTTTTGTAATGAATATTGCATATATTGCCAGGATACTGTGTCAAATGCCCTCTTAATATCGAGAGATAGAAAACATAAAGGGATTTTCCGTTTTTTAGCAATATGTGCCAATAACACTGCCCTGCGTATATTATCGCCCGCCTGTCTATTTGGCATGAAGCCTACTTGATCTCTATGTATTAATTTTCCTATAATGCTATTGAGGCGTTTTGCTATTATTTTTGCTAATAATTTAATATCGAGGTTTAAAAGAGAGATAGGCCGATAATTCACACAGGAAGTATCATCAGAAAGGGGTTTTGGGATCATACAAACAATTGCCATTAGTGTTTCTTGCCGAAAAGAATGTCCATCTAGAAGTTTGTTAAAAGTTTCAGTGAGAATGGGAGAGAGTATTTCTGAGAATGTTTTATAGTATAAAGCCGAGTAGCCGTCTGGGCCTGGTCTTTTGTTAAGTTTTAGGTCATTTATGGCGTTAGCAACTTCATCTATAGTTATAGGCTCATCCAAACTGCTTTTTTGATTCTGAGATAACTCAGGTAAGGTTATTTTTGAGAAGAAGGATTCAGCTTCTGTAGGATTAAATTCATTGTTTGTCTTGTATAAAGTTGCGAGATGTGAGTGAAATTTATGGACTATTTTAACTGGATTACAAGTGTAAACATTTTTTGATAATTTCAAACGTATTGGTTTGAAAGATTTGTTAGTTGAATTTAATGCCCACAGCAACATATTTTTTAGAAAGCACACACACTGGGGCACATAACTTAAAGGAACAAAGGGGATTCTATTAACAAAACATCATTATTATAGCAGCAGGAGGGGAAGGGTGGGCACTGAGACTAGCTGACAGGCAGGGAGGGGGAGGGGAGAGGCTGGTGGAGGCACATAAACTGACTACGGTATCAGGGGCTTAGCAGTCATGATTAGGTTACAGAGAGGAGGGCAGAACCAGGAAGGGTCAGCCAGGTATTTTAGATGTCACAGCAGCAGCATTGAAGAAAGATGGTCAATGAACATTAAGACGGACTCATAATTCACCTAAAAATCAAAAAAGGAAGCAAACGTACCTGTATAGAGTTACAACATACACTGTAAAGAGTCAGCAGTGTCCTCTAAATACACCAAGGAGTCATCCCCCCACACTGTAATGTGGTCTTCTAAGGTACCATAACAGAGCCCTATTATTGTGGGATGGTTCTCACTAAGCTAACCAATGTTTCCTATGCCAAAGTGAACAGAACAGGGCATAAGGGACACCCCTGCCTCATGCCCCAATGCAAAGGAATTGGATCAGAGAAACTGAAGACAGAAACAACATTAGCCAATAAGGCTTTAGTTTTCACATGGGATAGAAGTGAGGAGAGGGGGGATGAAATTAAATGGTTTTGACAAATGATCTGAGGTTAATCTCGGTTTAATAGTTATGTCAGTCATCATATGTAACACAAGAGTATTTGTAAAAATTATATCTATATGATAAAATGAAGGAAGACCATCAGAAAAGCAAATAAATTGTTTTGCCTCTGGATGATGCTATCTAATAGGTGCAAAGTATCTAAATAAGTAACAGATTTGGTGAGGCCAATACATGCACAAATTGTGGATGTGGGAATGCAGTATGCCCATGGGGAGATAATATAACAATAATAAAGTTTCCCTTACAAATAAATGTCATAGAGAGATAGGTAACCATATATGTATCAAATTCTTGTAAGGAATATAAATACCACATAAAAGAAATCTATGCCCTGAAGGTTAGCCAAAAGGAAGACAATCTGACCTTCATGGTTATACACATTGGTAATATATGGATGTATATATCCTATATATAAAAATTGGAACACCACATGCAAAAGATGAATATACAAAATAATATGACCAGCCCACCCAACATTGTCAAAAATTAACAATAGTGTCATGCCTGCAAGTGGCATGAGTTTATTGCAGACATGCCAGTTCCACTCTGTGGGTATTCAGGTATGCAAATATTGTGGTCACATTTTGGTTTATCAATAAATACAGGAATACTCCAAGAAAGGAATTTTGTAATATTACCTATAAATAGTGTTGGGCGAACAGTTTGGCCCAAACATGATTTCGGGCTGAACATTGGCTGTTCGGCCCCGTTAGTCCAATATCCGAATTTGCAGGGTGTTTGGCAGGTGTTTGCCCTGCCGAATGCCCTGCAATGGACTGCGTGCTGCACAGTGCATTTTGCACCCTGATTGGGACCGGGAAGCCTGCTTCGGTGTCCTTATCAACTGATGAGTCATCAGCTGTCAATGGGTTTCTCCGCTGACAGCTGAATAAAAAAAAGTTAAAAAAAGGAAATAAGTGAACATTTTAAAAAAAGGCATGGGGTCCCCGCAAAATCTATATCAGACCCTTATCCGAGCAGGCAGCTTGGCAGGTCAGGAAAGGGGGAGGACGAGTAAACACCCTTCCTCCTAAACCATACCAGGCCACATGCCCTCAACATGGGGGGGTGTCCCCAATCCAAAGTACCTTGTCCCCATTTTGATGGAGAGAAGGGGCTCTACCCTGGGCTGTGGTTGTTGGGGTCTGTGGGCAGGAGGCTTATCGGAATCTGGATCTGGCCCCCAGATCCCAGCCCCCCCAAGGGCCTCACCTCCACATTGTAAATGGTACAAGATATAACAGAATATGTAAAAAATAAATCAAGGATGCAAAAATTCAAACCGAACGACAGATTGCAAAAGATAGTAGGACAAACCCCAAAGAATCCTTGAAATATATTAATAGTAAAAAGGTCAGGTCTGAGCATGTAGGCACTTTACAAAAAAATATAGAGTGGGTGACTGGGGACAAAGAGAAGGCAAATGTATTTTATACTTTATGCAGCTCTGTGTATACAAAGGAGCATGGGGGAGGTCATGTTCATAATCGGCCTGGGCAGGAAGGGGGTAAAATGTCCTGTATTGAAGTGGTTTAGGACTAAAAAGACTCTCTCTTTTTATGTTGTTTATCATTCCATGCCTATTTTTATTTTTGGCAGTTGCACTAATGCCCCCACTTTTCTCGTGCCTGGGTATTTAGGGTGTTAATACCCTTTATAAATCCACTTTTTAGTTACCACTAAACTTGTAACATGTTTAAAATACTGTATAGTGATACAAATATCTATTTACATTTGCTAATGGAGATTGCATATAATAACCTCATATGACTACACTCAAATGATCTTATTCTACATAGGGGACCATTGGGAATTGCCAAAAGCCTCTGCATGAACAACAGTAAAGTGTCAAAGCGTCATTATCTCCATAAGGAAATAGCAGTAAGGTCAGTCCTGCCCCCAGCTTATCTATCTATGGTTCCTATGAATAGCTGCACCTATTTTTGCTCCCAATGTTCGATCAGTACAGTTATTGTAGGTTAATGATAGTTTAAAATAAATTTGATCTTATGGTTGAAGAGTAAGTGACATTAGGACATTTATTTAACTCTACAAGCAAAAGTTATCAAGTTTTCTGAAACATCAATTTAGACAAGGGAGATTTTCTCTGTTTTTGAAAAGTTTTTGACAAGCTGAATACACAATTTTAATTTTATCTGACAGTGAATGTCAGTATAATGCTAGAAGTGAATAGTGAAAAAAACATAAACTATTGATATTGATGTTTAAAACAAAGCAAAAGAGTGCAGTCTGATGAAGTAAGCTTTGATGCAGGCACAGAATGAAAAATTAACTAATAATCAGATTCCAGTTCAGCTATTATGCTATCAGTTGCCCTCTGTGTGACTCCTCTGACTCACTTCTCTCTATAGACTTCAGTGTTTTGTTGCAGACTGAACTTAGTAGACAGACAATATTTACATGCTAAATATGCTTCTGGTTCTGAACATACTGAGTGATACAAAACATTATTTTAATGACAGAGTTACACACTGGCAATTTGTTTTGCCTTCTATCATGGTATCACAATTGAAATAATTTTTTTTCTACTGAATGGGTTATTTTAACATTTGTTCAAGGCAACTATACTTCAAATATTAAAATCACATATGGACATCAACACTTATTTGGTGCTTGTTATTGATATGATTTTTTCTGTTTTTGGTTTAATTAGTTAGTACCTTAGAGTAATTTGTAAATGTATAAGCAGTTATGAGAGTAAGACAGATTTGCTACTGCTACTTCTCATTTCTTTCTATAGAATTCAGTGTTTTATTTCAGACTGATCTTAGTGGACAATTAATATTTGCATGCCACATATGCCTCGGGCTCCAGAGATGCTAAGTGGCACAAAAACATGTTTTTAATGAGGCAGAGTTACGCAATGGAAATTTATTTTGCCTTCTATCATGGCTTTTGACAGGTTAAATTGATTGTTCCACTGAATGGTTCACTTAAATATTAAACTCCAGCCATGTATATTTTAAATATTAACCAGTTTCTGCCCACGCAATAGCCAAAAGACAGCTACAGAGCAGGCTTACTTTGCCAGGAGGGTGGACGTCCTCCAGTGATCGTGCTGCCCCTGCACCCCCTGTAGCACTCAGGCATACTCTGAAATTGCTGAGTCCTTTGGACTCAGCTGATCACATATCAGGGTAAAGGGCCAATTACAGCGGCTCTTTACCACATGATCAGCTGTGTCCAATGACAGCTGATCACGGATGTAAACGCAAGCCGGTTATTGGCTTTTCTTTCCTCACACTGGCAGCATCATCAGTATTAACTATCAGTGCTGCCTAACAGTGTCCATAAGTGTCGCCTAACAGTCCCTATCAGTGCCCATCAGTGGCACTTATCAGTGCTGCCTATTAGTGACACCTATCAGTGCCGCCTATCAGAGCCCATCGGTGCCACCTATCAGTGCCCATCAGTGCTGCCTATTAGGGCCCATCAGTGCCACCTCATCAGTGCCTCCTTATCAGTGCCCACCAGTGCCGCCTCATCAGTGCCCATTAGTGCCACCTACCAGTGCTCACCAGTACCCAGATAGCAAGGATAACTTGTGTTGAAATGTAAGTCTGTTAACTTGCTGCACATTTCCACTGGCAAGTTGTACACTTGCAGAGCACTTGAAGCACAAGTTCTAGTTGACACTTTTCCAATTTGTAGCAAATTTGAATGGAAAGTCTCTAGCAAGAACAAAGTTGCAGTGATGAGTCTACAGCAAGATTTCTGCAAGTCTAAAGTATGAAAATTCAGCCACAGTGACCCCTGTGGTGGGATGAAAATTGCATAACAAAACTGAACCAGAACTTGCAGCAGACTTGCAGAATGTTTGCAAGGAAAGTTGATCTGGAATCATGCAATGCAAAAAACTATGCTTGCTATCTGAGTACCACCTCATCAGTGCCCCCTCATCAGTGCTGCCTCATCAATGCCCATCAGTGCATCCTATCAATGCCCATCTGTACAGCCTTATCAGCACATATTAGTGAAGGAGAAAAATTACCTGTTTGCAAAATGATATAAGAGAGTATGACGAATGTTTTTTTTTTTTTTTATAAAATTTTTTCATTAAGCTAAAAATAAAAAAAACGAGCAGTGATTAAATATCACTAAAAGAAAGCTCTATTTGTGTGAAAAAAAATAACAATTTCATATGGGTACAGTGTTGCATGACTGCACAATTGTCACTCACAGTGCGACAGTGATGAAAGCTGAAAATTGGCCTGGGCAGGAAGGGGTAAAAGTGCACCTTCCTGCCTGGCCTATAGCAGATTGACTGCCGGGAGGTGGTTCTGTTATCCAGCAGGATATTAGGATAACATGTGTCATGCGCCTGCGGGGGTGCGGGGGTGGGTGTCAATCAATCTTACACTCCGCATCTCCGATCGTGGTAAGAAGCCTCTGACAGACTAATCATAGCTGATTATCACATGAACCAGGAAGTGCAGGTAAAGGCCATTCCTCAGTTTGCACTGACAGTGAGAACAGATCAGCGGCTCTCCCTGTCTGAGGGGGGTCTGTGCTGATAATCAGCACATTTATTATCAGCACAGCCCCATCAGATGTACCACCACAGCTGTCAAAAAGGTGCCCAGCAGCTGCCAGTCAGTGCCCCATCAGAAACTGCTGTAGGTGCCCACCACAGTGCCAATCAGTGCCCATATCAGTGCCAATTAGTGCCCACCACAGTACCAATCTGTGCCCATCACAGTTCCAATCAGTGCCCTACAGTAACACCTGTCAGAACCTCATCAGTACCTGATCATCAGTGCTGCCCATCAATGCCACCTGTCAGTGCCAATCAGTACTGCCTATCAGTGCCAATCAGTGCCGCCTGTCAGTGCCCATCACAGCCATCTGTCAGTGCCCATCAAAGCTGCTTGTCAGTGTCCATCAGTGCCACCTGCCAGTGCCCATCAGTGCCACCTATCAGTGCCCATAAGTACCACCCATCAGTGCCCATCAGTGCCGCCTATCAGAGCCCATCAGTGCCACCTATCAGTGCCCATCAGTGCCACCTCATCTGCCTCCTTATCACTGCCCACCAGTGCCGCCTCATCAGTGCCCATTAGTGCCACCTACCAGTGCTCATCAGTACCCAGATAGCAAGGATAACTTGTGTTGAATTGTAAGTCTGTTAACTTGCTGCACATTTCCACTGGCAAGTTGTACACTTGCAGAGCACTTGAAGCACAAGTTCTTGTTGACACTTTTCCAATTTGTAGCAAATTTGAATGGAAAGTCTCTAGCAAGAGCAAAGTGGCAGTGATGAGTCTACAGCAAGATTTCTGCAAGTCTAAAGTATGAAAATTCAGCTACAGTGACCCCTGTGGTGGGATGAAAATTGCACAACAAAACTGAACCAGAACTTGCAGCAGACTTGCAGAATGTTTGCAAGGAAAGTTGATCTGGAATCATGCAATGCAAAAAATTATGCTTGCTATCTGAGTAACACCTCATCAGTGCCCCCTCATCAATGCTGCCTCATCAATGCCCATCAGTGCATCCTATCAATGCCCATCTGTACAGCCTTATCAGCACATATTAGTGAAGGAGAAAAATTACCTGTTTGCAAAATGATATAAGAGACTATGACAAATTTTTTTTTTATATAAAATTTTTTAATTAAGCTAAAAATAAAAAAAACGAGCAGTGATTAAATATCACTAAAAGAAAGCTCTATTTGTGTGAAAAAAAATAACAATTTCATATGGGTACAGTGTTGCATGACTGCACAATTGTCACTCACAGTGCGACAGTGATGAAAGCTGAAAATTGGCCTGGGCAGGAAGGGGTAAAAGTGCACCTTCCTGCCTGGCCTATAGCAGATTGACTGCCGGGAGGTGGTTCTGTTATCCAGCAGGATATTAGGATAACATGTGTCATGCGCCTGCGGGGGTGCGGGGGTGGGTGTCAATCAATCTTACACTCCGCATCTCCGATCGTGGTAAGAAGCCTCTGACAGACTAATCATAGCTGATTATCACATGAACCAGGAAGTGCAGGTAAAGGCCATTCCTCAGTTTGCACTGACAGTGAGAACAGATCAGCGGCTCTCCCTGTCTGAGGGGGGTCTGTGCTGATAATCAGCACATTTATTATCAGCACAGCCCCATCAGATGTACCACCACAGCTGTCAAAAAGGTGCCCAGCAGCTGCCAGTCAGTGCCCCATCAGAAACTGCTGTAGGTGCCCACCACAGTGCCAATCAGTGCCCATATCAGTGCCAATTAGTGCCCACCACAGTACCAATCTGTGCCCATCACAGTTCCAATCAGTGCCCTACAGTAACACCTGTCAGAACCTCATCAGTACCTGATCATCAGTGCTGCCCATCAATGCCACCTGTCAGTGCCAATCAGTACTGCCTATCAGTGCCAATCAGTGCCGCCTGTCAGTGCCCATCACAGCCATCTGTCAGTGCCCATCAAAGCTGCTTGTCAGTGTCCATCAGTGCCACCTGCCAGTGCCCATCAGTGCCACCTATCAGTGCCCATAAGTACCACCCATCAGTGCCCATCAGTGCCGCCTATCAGAGCCCATCAGTGCCACCTATCAGTGCCCATCAGTGCCACCTCATCTGCCTCCTTATCACTGCCCACCAGTGCCGCCTCATCAGTGCCCATTAGTGCCACCTACCAGTGCTCATCAGTACCCAGATAGCAAGGATAACTTGTGTTGAATTTTAAGTCTGTTAACTTGCTGTACATTTCCACTGGCAAGTTGTACACTTGCAGAGCACTTGAAGCACAAGTTCTTGTTGACACTTTTCCAATTTGTAGCAAATTTGAATGGAAAGTCTCTAGCAAGAGCAAAGTGGCAGTGATGAGTCTACAGCAAGATTTCTGCAAGTCTAAAGTATGAAAATTCAGCTACAGTGACCCCTGTGGTGGGATGAAAATTGCACAACAAAACTGAACCAGAACTTGCAGCAGACTTGCAGAATGTTTGCAAGGAAAGTTGATCTGGAATCATGCAATGCAAAAAATTATGCTTGCTATCTGAGTAACACCTCATCAGTGCCCCCTCATCAATGCTGCCTCATCAATGCCCATCAGTGCATCCTATCAATGCCCATCTGTACAGCCTTATCAGCACATATTAGTGAAGGAGAAAAATTACCTGTTTGCAAAATGATATAAGAGACTATGACAAATTTTTTTTTTTATATAAAATTTTTTAATTAAGCTAAAAATAAAAAAAATGAGCAGTGATTAAATATCACCAAGAGAAAGCTCAATTTGTGTGAAAAAAATATAACAATTTCATATGGGTACAGTGTTGCGTGACTGCAAAATTGTCACTCACAGTGCGACAGCGATGAAAGCTGAAAATTGGCCTGGGCAGGAAGGGGTAAAAGTGCCCTCTCCTGCCTGGCCTATAGTAGATTGACTGCCAGGAAGTGGTTCTGTTATCCAGCAGGATATTCAGATAACATGTGTCGTGCGCCCGCGGGGGTGCGGGGGTGTCAGTCAATCTGACACTCCACATCTCCGATCGTGGTAAGAAGCCTCTGACAGACTAATCATAGCTGATTATCACGTGAACCAGGAAGTGCAAGTAAAGGCCATTCCTCGGTTTGCACTGACAGTGATAACAGATCAGCGGCTCTCCCTGTCTGAGGGGGGGGGTCTGTGCTGATAATCAGCACATTGATTATCAGCACAGCCCCATCAGATGTACCACCACAGCTGTCAAAAAGGTGCCCAGCAGCTGCCAGTCAGTGCCCCATCAGAAACAGCTGTAGGTGCCCACCACAGTGCCAATCAGTGCCCATATCAGTGCCAATTAGTGCCCACCACAGTGCCAATCAGTGCCCATCACAGTGCCAATCAGTGCCCTACAGTAACACCTGTCAGAACCTCATCAGTACCTGATCATCAGTGCTGCCCATCACAGCCACCTGTCAGTGCCCATCAAAGCTGCTTGTCAGTGTCCATCAGTGCCGCCTGCCAGTGCCACCTATCAGTGCCCATAAGTGCCACTCATCAGTGCCACTTATCAGTGACCATCAGTGCTGCATCATCCATCAATTCTACATATCAGTGTCTCCTCATCAGTGCCCATCAGTGCCACCTTATCAATGCCCATCGGTGAAGGAGAAAACTACATTTTATAACTGAAATAAGAAAAACTTTTTTTGTAAAAAAAATGTTATAGTTTAGCAAAAAATAAAAACCCCAGTGGTGATCAAATACAACCAAAAAAAATCTCTATTTGTGGTAAGAAAATGATAAAAAATTTGTTTGGGTACAGTGTTGCATGACCGTGCAATTGTCATTCGAAGTGCAACAGCGCTGAAAGTTGAAAATTGTCCTGGGCAGGAAGGGGCGAAAGTGCCAGTTATTGAAGTCGTTAAACTACATGTGAACATCAACACCCATTTGGTGGTTATTAATGTTATGATGTCATAGAGGTGTCCCACTATGGCATTTAGGGAAATGCTTCTTGCATGGAAAAGAGGGGTCTGCAATGCTGCAAGCAAACTGGTGAGAACCACTTTACCAGTTCACTGCATGAAATGTTATGGACAAAGCACAGATCAGCTCATTTACCTGTTTTGAGTTTAATTAATCATTACTATGAGTAAATTGCCACTTATAAGCAGTTATGAGATCAAGACAGATTTATTATCGACTCCTATAAACAATTATGAGATCAAAACAGATTATCTTGAATGTTAGATCCATCCCCTATTTTAAAGGGGTTGTAAAGGTATTTTTTTTTTCTTTAAAAATAACAAACATGTTATACTTACCTTCACTGTGCAGCTTGTTCTGCACAGAGTGGCCCCGAACCTACTTTTCTGGGGTCCCTCGGCGGCTGTCTCAGTTCCTCCCCGCAATAACTAATCACCTTAATGCGAGCTCCCTCGCATGGTGGTTCGTTATTGCGGGCGCGCTCCCGTGATACAGCCGGTGGCTATAGCCGCTCGCTGTATCACTCGGCCCCGACCCCCGGCGCGCCGCATCATTGGATGTGATTGACAGCAGCGCGAGCCAATGGCTGCGCTGCTTTCAATCCATCCACTATAGCCAATCAGCGACCAGGCTGATCGGCTGAATGGAGGTCGGGAACGAGCAGGCGAGTTTTTGAGGTGTCAGGTAAGTAAAACGGGGGGGCTGGGGGCGGCGGTATTATCAAAAGTTTTTTCACCTTAATGCATTCTTATACCTTTACAACCCCTTTAAGTCTGACTGTGGGTATTGTAAAGGGGGCAGGCTCAAACAGTATTGGCAGAAGTAAACTATGCTTGAGATAAGGACACCCAGGAACAATACAAGCAGGTTTGTCTTAAAATTTTATTTACCAAAGCTACAAACACAGTTTAAATGCTGGAGGGCTTTATACCTCAAGAAGAAGACTGCATACAAAAAACCTTCTTGTCCAAGCCACTAACTAAACTCATGTCAGTTTCTGAATAACAGTGTGTCCCCTAATTGGTTCCCAAAACAAACAGGCAGCTCTTGTATATTTTAGTGTTCTGTCAGCAGTCAGTCTTTTCCTTCAGCAGCAGGCTACCACAGTATAGAGAAAAAGAGCCCTGAGCATCAGGCAGCTTACATAATAAAAATCCCATAAACAGCTGGAACTAATTTATGAGGTCTGGAAAAAAGGTAAAATGTGGATATAGAAATAGAATATTTTCTCATCAAAGCTCTACAAAGCCTTTGAGCTCCAGTACTCAAGACAAGACTAAGCCCAGTGTCACACTGATGTGGTGCGGGACACCGCGTGTAATTCACACAGGAATTGCAGCAAATTTCTGTGTGAATTACATGTGGTGTCTCTGGGGTGCGATTTGAGCCATGGTTTTTTATGGCTCAAATAGCACCGCATTTGCTGGCACTGCCCAGCAGGCAGGAATTCAAAAATGGCACATCTTCAGCAAAGAGGAAAAGTATATGTACTCTTACCAGAATGGATGGACTCAAATGTCAAGGACAAAGAGTCATAAAGGCATGGGTGCCGGAGTCGGCGGATAAACAAAACTCCAAAGGGTCCAGAACCTCCACAGATAGATATAGGTGGCCACCAAACGAACCTCCATTGGAAGGAAAACCACAACTGGGTCCTGGTTGTCAAAGGACTGGCTGTACAGCTGGGCAACTCTCATCCAGATGGTATGCAAAAAAAGAATGCTTCCATATAGTGTAGGTCAAAAAAAATAGTTTTTTTATTTCTAAAAACCGGCATACAGCAATAAAAAAAATGTGATCACAAGTAAAATTCAAGGCAATGTGGGGAGCGATAAGCCAAGCCCTACGCATTTCGACCAAAAAGGTCTTCAACTGGGGCATTATGTACTCTTATGCCCCGTACACACGGTCGGATTTTCCGATGGACATTGTCCGATCGGAGCGTGTTGTCGGAAATTCCGACCGTGTGTGGGCTCCATTGGACATTTTCCATCGGATTTTCCGACACACAAAGTTGGACAGCAGGAGATAAAATTTTCCGACAGCAAAATCCGATCGCGTCAATTCCGACCGTGTGTGGCCTGTTCCGACGCACAAAGTGCTACGCATGCTCAGAAGAAATTCCGACACGGGACAGCTCGTTCTGGTAAACGTAGCGTTCGGAATGGATACAGCACTTTCGTCACGCTGCAATGTTCAAAATGGTTTAATACAGCGCACTCTCTTCTTCTTTATAATGTGACAAGAATTAAGTAGTTTTGATGCTCATATTCACACACACTTCTCACAAACTTATTTCGTTACTATTTATCAGGATTCCCTCAATATATTTAGATTTCTCACATCTGACAACAAAATTTTTTTTTACTTTTGGACTTTAATGTAGATTCTTTTTTTGTGTTTCTCTTTTTTATTTTTTTATTTTTTTTGGTGATTTTGATTTGTACTCCCGAAAATGTTTGTGTGTGTTTTTGATGACAAGTTCCCACAACACCACTAATATGTTGTTCTATTTAATCTGTAGGAGATTGTTTGGTGTTGTTGTCCCTTTTTAATTTCACATTGTACTTTAGAAATGTACCTGAATCCTCACCAACAAACTGTCCTTTTTGGATGAAAACACACATAGGAGAGTAGAATTTCCCTAAAAAAATTTTATGAAGGGCTCACAACTATAAACAAAGAGGGAGGCAACGCTAGAGAAACTGCAGAAGTGGGCAAAGCCTTGGACCCCCAGGGCACACATCAATTATTTAAAAGCAAAATTGGTGGCCTGAGGAGTCCTTATCTAAGGGAGGGCAGTCTGGTCCAGAAGTCCCAGAGATCCGGAAAGCAGCAGATGACATCTATGTCCCCAGGCTGTGGTCATACGAGAGACTGCATCTTCTTTCAGACCAGACTGAACCCAGGGCCATCACTCTTTGGTCTTCTTTCCACGCTTCCTTACAGGCTTTGGCTGTGGTGGTGGAGTTGTGGCAGCAGGAGGAGGAGGAGGAGGAGGATCGTCCCTCTCAATGACATCCGTCTTGTGTGTCAGTTCCCCACTCAACCCCTTACGAAGGACTTTATAAATCAGGTCCTCAGAGATCTTGCGTTGACCCTCCTGCATGCCCTGCAATTTTGTGGCAGCCATGCAGGCAAAGGCCTCTTCAGGACTGGGGAAGGCTTGGAGGGACGCCGAAGCCTCCTGGATCAGCCTGTACACTGAATCCTGCACGGGACTCGGAGTGGCCTTCCTGGCTCGTTTATATGGCAGGCGGAGGGGAGGGACCTGAGACTCAGTCAGGCTGCGACTTGTCCCTGGCTTCTCTTGGCTGACACTTAGCCCCGCCTCCTCCTGGCTGACACTAATCCCCGCCTCCTCCTGGCTGCCACATTCCACAGCCTCCTCCTGGCTGAGGTCTTCCTGTGTATGAAAAAGGGACATAGTTTTAGTTTTTTATTCATCAATCACACACAATTTTCACCTCCTGACTGCTGCAAATTGAATGTTAACAAATATAACAGACTATCCTTCTGAGCCCAGCAGTTTTCATTCTTGTCCCAATTTTGGGTGCCCACTACTGTCTATTGATATGTAAAGCACTTTTTTTAATCAGCAATTAGTGATCAATAATAACATCTAATAAACATCATTTATTTATTGACCAGAAATCTGTAGAAGAATGCTATACCTGACTCCAGCTGGGCTCCTCCACTTCTTCCTGGCTGGAAGGCCCAGGTTGGAACCTCAGCTGGGGTGGAAGGAAGCGTGGAAGGAAGGGTGGAGAGGGATTCCCTGACTTCAGTGTGGTCTGACAGAAATCGCAGTCTCTCGTAGTACCACAGCCTGGGGACATAAATGTCATCTGCTGCAGCTCCGGACCTCTGGGAATCTGTGACCTTCTTGCGCTCCCTAAGATAAGTGCTCCTCAGGCCACCAATTTTAGCTTTCAAATAAGGGATGGTTGCTGTGGGGACCACCGGCTTCACCAACTCCAGCAGTTTCTCCAGCGCTGCCTGCCTCTTCTGTTTGTGGTTATAGTGGGGGTGTCTCACTTGCCACAGACAGGGCAGCTCCCTGTACTTGTCTATGAACAGGGGCAGGAAATTGTGGTCGTTGAACCCATCCATTTTCTCTGTAAGACACAACACAAGACAAAGCCTAATGTCAGGCCAAACTCCCCTAATCTTGTTACAATATAGGCTTCCATTTCGAAGCAGTATAGGCCCAAGTTTAGATCCTACCTTCGTTAGCACGATCGGCGTCTCCGATGCTCCTTCCTCCGCTCACAGATCGTACGTAAGACGCGCGCGTTACGATTTATACACACTGCGCATGCGTATAACTCCGCCCGCCCCTGACGTTCTTTCTAGTCTATTCCCCGCCCCTTTTCGTTCGGCGCAGTGGAGGAAGAGCACATGGCGGAGAGACAGCAGGATAGTGCTAAGTACAGCAACGAGGAGGAGGAGGAAAGGCTGGAGCCTGAAACGTCCCGATCCAGAAGGAGATTAAAGGACTCAAATATGTCCTTTGGGGAGATGTTGGAGATGGTGGACATCCTGAAGAAGGCCGACTATGATGGAAAGTATGGGCCTTACCCCAACCCCAATGTCAGAAAGGCCAAGATCATGGCGAAAGTGGTCAGGAGTCTGCACCGGAAATTCGGGGTACGACGATCGAAAGATCAGCTCAGGAAGCGGTGGTCGGACCTGAAATTACGAGAACATGAGCAGTACAGAAAGATCCGGAGAGTGCTGCAAAAAAGTAAGTAGTTGTGCTGTGTTCCTATTCTTTTTGTGTTTATTACGTTCGTGCTGCTCCATGTGCTTTTAGGAACTGTTGTACAGTTTAAAATGGCAACTTTCATGTTCATGGGCACATTATTCGTTCGGATCACACATTGTTATTTCGGACGATAAAATACCATTGTTTAGGCCATATGCATTTGGCCACCATTTTGACGCCCTATACTTGTCTTCAAAGAATTGTGTTGTGTAGATGGCTTTGTTACTAGAATGAAATGCAAACTAGATTGTGTGTAAGGAGAGGACACTCAGCAGCTGTTTTCACATCTGGACACTGGAGCACTAGTGTGTGACACAAGAACACCATTTTTATTAGGGGGACCACACAGGTGCCCCACTGTATACTATAGGGGGGGCTACATCTGTGAAGCTTGTACCAAACAGGTAAAGTATTGCAGCTTGACAAAGGGCACTAAAAAAGCTACATCTTGGAACTCGGCTAAAATAGACAATTGTACCCCACTTCCAAGCAATGTTTCATCTTTATAGTTCTGACCTCAAATATCTGTGTGCTAATTATACCATTTTTGTTTTACATAGGGGAGAAAAGACTCGGAGGACACCCCTCATCCGAGGAGACCAGAGCCCCCCCCCTCTGGAAGAAGGGGAAATCCCCCCAACACAAGATGAGCAGGAGGAAGAAGACGTGGTGGAAGTAGTCACCACAACAGGTGAGTGTCTGCGACCACAGGCTCAGATAAGAGATGGATTGCGGCATTTTTTTAAAAACTAATTTATTTTGGGTTCCTCTCTTTTTAGGTGATCGTGAGGTTGTGGATCCAGATCCTTTCACATCCGAAAGTGCCCAGATCCTGATCGGGGAGATCATGGGGTGTAATTTACAATTGGAAAACATCAAGCAAAACATCAATGATGTTATTCCAAAATATAAAAACATCATTGATGTTTTGGGGCGAGTTTAAAGCCCCTCCAAATCACTTTCTTCTTTTGTCTGCTACAATGTGCGAAATGTTTTTGTGATTTTTCCCAAAGCCAAATTTGGAGGATGCACACAGTGTGCCAACATGTGCTATCTGCCATCACGGGAGATCAATGGACGCGTTTTGGGGGTGCAACCCCTTCCTCAATTATAAAGTAGCGGTGAGGAAGGGCTTTCTCCCCCAAAACACGCCCCTTGATCCCCCCTGATGGCAGCTAGCACATGTTGACATTGGGAAATTTGTGTGCATCTTCCAAATTTGGCTTTTCCTGGGGTGATTTCCCCCCATCTGAACGCAATATCAAACACAGTTCCTAAATACTCATGTCTGATATTGCCTTCCAGTTCTACCAAATGTGAACTTTGTAAGATCAAGATTTGTGTATTTCTTGTTGGTTTTACACAGGCCTGTTTTCTATAAAATGCACATTTTGATTTTGGATAATGCCACCACAAAAATTGTTATACAACAAACATGTTGGTTTGTCAGAAAAACCTTTGGTAAATGCACATGTGATTGTGCAGGTATTAAAAAGATTGCTCATCAAGAATGTGTGGATTATTGTCTCAACACTACAACACTTTTGGGGTGATGTAATTGTTGTTTTAGGAGAAAATGGGGGTTATTTCCTAAGGGGAAATCCACTTTGCACTACAAGTGCTGTTTCAGTGCAGTTGCAAGTGCACTTGTAGTGAAAAGTGTCTTTGCATTTAGTAAATAACAGCCAACAGTGCTTTGTATAAGGTTACACAATCACGAAATTTTCTGCACTCCACACATTTCTGTCAGGGTCAGCTAAAACAAACACAAGCAGTAAATGTCCACAAAGAAGAGCCTGGGGGGAGATGCCTGTCGAGAACTTGAGGTCCTGCAGACTTCTCCCTGTGGCCAAATACCGCAGGGTAGCGACCAACCTCTGCTCCAGAGTGATGGCTTGCCTCATGCAGGTATCCTGCCTGCTGATATAGGGGGTCAGCGAAGCCAACAGACGGTGAAATACGGGGTCCGTCATCCTGAGAAAGTTCCTGAAATCATCAGGATTATTCTCACGGAGCAAAGGCATATGACAGAACTGGTCACGCTGAAGCAACCAATTCTTGGTCCATGAACTCCCCCCCACCCTGTTCATGGACTGGACTTGTGTCAAGGTCAGGACCCCAACACCTAGCCCCCGCACAGCACGAACTGTACGAGGAGTACGCATACGAAACATGGCTAGAAAACGGTCGGCTACTCAGAACGAAGTAACAGAACGCACTGAAGAACAGCAAGGCCTGTGAAGAGCGACCTGAAAAACAGCAACGAGCAGGCAAGATCACACAGAAAACTCTGATACGAAATGACTGCACGCACTGAAGAGCAGATACAAACCCACAAGCACAAACTGAACGGCAGAAAACGATCTGAAAGCCTCGAGTCTGAAAAAGCGCGAATCGTCTCTCACCAAACTTTTACTAACACGAGATTAGCAAAAGGAGCACAAAGGGTGCCACGCTTGGTTCTGAACCGGCCTTTTCTAGTCTCGTCGTACGTGGTGTACGTCACCGCGTTGTTGGCGATCGGAAATTCCGACAACTTTGTGCAACCGTGTGTAGGCAAAACAAGTTTGAGCCAACATCCGTCGGAAAAAATCCTAGGATTTTGTTGTCGGAATGTCCGAACAAAGTCCGACCGTGTGTACGGGGCATTACCGTTCTGGTAAGTGTACATATACTTTTCCTCTTTGCTGAAGATGTGCCATTTTTGATGTCCTGCCTGCCGGACAGTGCCAGTTTATTTCAACCTTGATTTTACTGGTGGTGGATGTACAGGCTTACCTCAATTGATTTTTTCAATTATTGGACTTTGTCATATATATATATATATATATATATATATATATATATATATATATATATATATATATATATATATATATATATATATATATATATATTCTATATTTTCTATACACATGTCACTTTTGTACATTTTTTTATTCATATATTTTCTCTTGTATACTAATATAAGTGCATTTGTGTTAGCACTACAATATACACTATTTATGTTTTATATATTTGTCACATTTTTTGTAGCTGCTTCCTTTTCACTTATTTGAGGTTAGCGCAGTCACTCTTATATTCACAGCACCTCATTTGCACCAAACTTGTGTAGGGACCTTTTTTGTCCGCACCAGAAACAGATCGCATAGGCATTCACACCTATGCAATCTGATTCTGCAAATCGCACCATGTTTTGCAAAACAATGTCAGGTGTCATTAACTTAACATACACTCCACAATTTGAATTTGTGAAGTTGCAGGTGGAAGGGAAGGACCTCCAAGGTGATATTCTATGGAATATTGCATGTGCCATGAGCAACACAGCAAAGATAGGAGATGATTAGAGAGCTGAATGCATGGCTAAAGACGCTTATGGAAAGGCTGGAGGGTGAATTAGATTATAATGGGGCAGACAGGTCAGACAGGGGTCAGCCCCTATTGGTGGGTGGAATGGGGAAAGATGGGGGGAGGGCTATGGCAGATGATATGAAGGTTCCTATGTTACAAACAACCATTGGAAATGGTACTATTTGTACTAAAATAAAAAATATGCAACATACGTTTGCAAAATGTGACAATGAATTAAAGTGTTTGTTCACCAATGCCAGAAGTCTGCCAAGTAAAATAGGTGAGTTGGAAGCTCTGGTGCACGAGGAGAACTATGATCTAATTGGTATCGCTTCATTCTTCTCATGACTGGGCTATTGATATTCCTAGCTATGCTCTCTTTCGGAAAGACAGGGTAAAACGGAGGGGTGGGGGTGGAGGTGTCTGTCTCTATGTGGGAAGTGATCTCAAAGAGAGTGTAAAAGAGGACCTACTGTAGTTGATGGAGAGTGTGATGAGTCTGAAGCATTATGGGTGGAACTGTACATGGGTGTGCGTACTACAAAGGTTGTCATTGGAGTTTGTCATAGACCTCCCAGTGTTAGTGAGGAGGTGGAGACTCAGCTCCTTGCACAGATGGAAAGGGCTGCAAAGGCTGGGACAGTGATAATAATGGGGGAACCTGCAAATTGACTGGAGTAATGGCACTGCTGGGACAGTTACTGTACATAGTTACATAGTAGGTGAGGTTGAAAAAAGACACAAGTCCATCAAGTCCAACCTATGTGTGTGATTTTATGTCATTATTACACTGTATAAAGGACAAAAATGTATAATCCTATTACAAGACTTTTTTTGGTCCAGTTTATTGAGGCCCCGACTAGGAATAAAGCTTGGCTGGAACTGGTAATCTCAAACCATGGAGAGCTTATTACCAATATTCATGTAAAACAAAATCTGGGTAGCAGTGACCATAACATGATTTCATTTAGGGCAGTTTCACACTGGGGCGTTGAGAGCGTTGACAGGAAAAGCACCGCTAGTTTTAGCGGCGCTTTACCGTCATTTTAGCAGTGTTTTTTTTTCCAACTAGCAGGGTGCTTTTAACCCCCGCTAGCGGCTGAAGAAGGGGTTAATAATGCCCGTGTAGCACCACTGCCGAAGCACTTTTCAGGCTCTTCTGCAACGGTGCCCATTCATTTCAATGGGGCATTTTAGGAGCAGTGTATACACATACATACATAAATGTTAGCTGCAAACAACAAACACATACAGGTAAGATAAAAACATTTATCTTTAAGGGAGCAAATTTTCCAAGGATGAGGGCTACTCTCCAGGATTTAGACAGGGAGGAAATATTGGCATCAATGGACACAGGACAGAAATGGGAATTCTTCAAAGTGAATGTATGTAAACTCACTGCAAAGTATATTCTCATGGGCAATAAGTTTAAAAGGCTAAAAATAGAACCTATGTGGCTCACGGACAAAGTTAAAATGGCTATAAATAATTAAAAAAAGAGCTTTAAAAAAATATAAAAATGAAGGAACGCTATCATTGTTTAAATGTTACAATGATTATAACAGAATATGTAAAAATGAAATCAAAGACACAAAAATTCAAAATAAATGA
The DNA here is from genome assembly GCF_042186555.1 of Aquarana catesbeiana. Classification (NCBI taxonomy): domain Eukaryota; kingdom Metazoa; phylum Chordata; class Amphibia; order Anura; family Ranidae; genus Aquarana; species Aquarana catesbeiana. The sequence continues at coordinate 222,070,475 of NC_133329.1, read as the reverse complement.
CAGATTGCAAAAGATAGTAAATAGTAAAAAGGTCAGGACTGAGCATGTAGGCCCTTTACAAAATAATGTAGAGTGGGTGACTGGGGACAAAGAGAAGGCAAATTTATTAAATACTTTCTTCAGCTCTGTGGATACAAAGAAGCACATGTCCATAATGGGGGTGGTAGTGACACAGCCCCAAATGATCCACAATGGCTCAAAAGTGATATGGTCCAGAAATATTTAGACAGAATAAAGGTGGATAAAGCACCTGGACCAGATGGCATCCACCCACGGAACCTAAAAGAATTGAGCTCTGTTGTTTCAAATATTTAGGGACTTTTTAATGACTGGAATGGTACCACTGGACTGACACAGGGCCAATGTGGTACCCATATTTAAAAAGGGATCAACGTCTTTACCAAGTAACTATAGACCTGTTATTTTAACTTCTATAGTCAGAAAGAAACTGGAGAGTTTTAAAAAAAGACCACATAGATGAGTTCTTTCTGGAAAAAAATATTTTAAGCAATAGACATCATGCATTCATGAAAGACAGAAGTTGTCAAACAAACCTGATTTCTTTTTTTGAGGAGGTACGTAAAACCTTGGACAGAGGGGTGGCTGTGGATGTGGTATACTTGGATTTTGCAAAAGCGTTTGACACAGTTCCCCACATATGGCTCATGTGTAAGGTAAAGTCTACAGGTTTGGAAAGATCAATTTGTAAATGAATAGAAAACTGGCTAAAAGACAGAATTCAGAGAGTAGTGGTTAATGACTCTTACTCTGAATGGTCTAAGGTTATCAGTGTTGTACCCCAAGGTTCAGTGCTGGGACCCTTACTTTTTAATATCTTTATAAATGATTTAGGGATTAAAAGTACAATTTCTGTCTTTGCAGATGACACTAAGCTATGCAGTGGAATAACATCCTTACAGGATTTTCCAATTTACAAGCCAACCTCAATGCACTGTCTAATTGGGCAACTAAGTGGCAAATGAGGTTTCATGTTGCTAAATGTAAAGTTATGCACTTGGGGGCTAAGAATATGCATGCATCATACATACTAGGAGGAGTACAACTGGGGGAATCAATGGTGGAGAAGGATCTGGGGGTTTTGGTAGATCATAAGCTCAATAATAGCATGGAATGCCAAGCTGCAGTTTCCAAAGGGAGCAAAGTCCTTTCTTGTATTAAGAGAGATATGGACTCCAGTGAAAGAGATATCATTTTGCCCCTGTACAACTCATTAGTAAGACCTCATCTGGAATATGAAGTTTGGTTTTGGGCACCAGTTCTCAAAAAGGTAATCGAGAACTGGGGAAAGTGCAGAGAAGGGCAACCAAACTGATAAGAGGCATGGAGGAGCTCAGCTATGAAGAAAGATTAGAGGAACTGAATCTATTCCCTCTTGAGAAGAGGAGATTAAGGGGGATATGGTCAACATGTACAAATACATAAGTGGCCCATATAGTGAACTTGGTGTTGAGTTATTCACTTTAAGGTCATCACAGAGGACAAGGGGGCACTCTTTACCTCATCTCCAAATACGGAAAGGTTTCTTCACAGTAAGAGCTGTGAAAATGTGGAATAGACTCCTGGTTCTGGCAAGCTCAGTAAATTGCTTTAAAAAAGGCCTGGATTCTTTCCTAAATGTACATAATATAACTGGGGACTAACATTTATAGGTAAAGTTGATCCAGGGAAAATCAAATTGCCTCTCGGGGATCAGGAAGGAATTTTTTTCCCTGCTGTAGCAAAATGGAGCATGCTTTGCTGGGGTTTTTTGCCTTCCTCTGGATCAACTGTGGCTGAAGGATTGTGTATTTGGGATTGTATTCGTATTTTTTTATTTTTGGTTGAACTAGATGGACTTGTGTCTTTTTTCAACCTGAATAACTATGTAACAATTGGTTCACAAGAAAGAGGTGCAATTTTGTGGGATTGTGCGGCCCTGTGCACGAGCAGTCGCTCGATCCCCACGCGCTCGTGTCCACCGGACTCACCATCTCAAGTCGGCAGGAAGGCTCTGTGATTTTCCCTCATGATCACATGATGGCTGTGTCCAATAACAGCCATCATGTGATGTAAACAAAGCTTGGGGGGACATCACAAGAAGCAAGATTGCACGGCTGCATGCAATCCCTATGTGCCTGTGTCCCCCAGAGACAGAGAAACATCACTCAGCAGAAGGGCTCTGGGATTGGCCCTCCTGATCACATGACAGCTGTGATTGGACACATGTAATGTAAACAGAGAGCCGTTGCCAGGCGATCGGCTCTGCTTCTCCTCACACAGAGTCAGTGAGGAGAAGCAGAGTGGATCTGCGAGCTTGGGATCAGTGTGTATGAGCTGTTTTTTACAACTTTTTACACACTGATCACCCAGCTAGTGTCCCCAAACAGTGTCCCCAAACAGTGAAAAACACCAACACCTGTTCCACATCTGTCCCACATCTGTCCCAGTAAACATCTGTCCCACTGAACATCTGCCACACTGAACATCTGTCTGTGATCATCTGGCACATCTGTCTGTGATCATCTGGCACATCTGTCACATATGACTGTGATCATCTGGTGCACATCTGTCCATGATCATCTGGCACATCTGTTTGCGATCATCTGGCACAACTGTACAAGATCGTCTGCGCACATCTGTCCATGATCATCTGTGCACAATCATATGCGCACATCTGTCTGTGATCATCTGCCACATCTGTCCGTGATCATCTATGCACATGTGGCTGTGATCACCTGCCACATCTGTCTATAAACATCTGCCACATCTAATTCCATTGTCCTGGTGCTCCAGGGCCTTCAAAAATGTGATAGGTATTTAGGAAACAAAATATGTAATTTATGCCTTTAGAACACCTGACGGCGCTACTTGAATGTTGGCCCTCTGCATGTGGCCAGGCTATGTAAAAGTCTCAGACATGTGGCATCGCTATACTTAGGAGGAGTAATCTAATGTATTTTGAGGTGTCAGTTTTGCTATGTACATGCTATGTATTAGAAAAATCTTATAAATGGACAATTTTGTGTAAGAAAATATGTTTTAACTTTCTTTCCACATTTTCCAAAAACTTGTGGAAAAACAATGACATGTTCAAAAGACTCATTATGCCTCGTAGAATATACATTGGGGTGTCTTCTTTCCAAAATGGGCTCATTGTGTGGATTCCATTGTTTTGGTGCGCCAGGGCCTTCAAAAATGTGATAGGTGGTGAGGAAACTAAATGTGTAATTTATGCTCCTAGAACACCTGATGGTGCTCTCTGCAAGTTGGGCCTCTGTATGTGGCCAGGCTGTGGAAAAGTCTCACGCATGTGGTATTGCCATTCTCAGGAGGAATAGCAGAATATATTTTGGGGTGTAATTGCAAGTTTATCTATGCCACATGTGAGAAATAACAAAAAAAAAAAATAAATAAAAATGTCTTCATTTTCCAAACTATTGTGGGCAAAAAATTGTAACTTCAAAAAACTCATTATGCCTCTTACTAAATACCTTGGACTGTCACCTTTACAAAAAGGGGTCATGTGGGGGGTATCTGTACTGTTCTGACATTTTAGGGCCTCAAGAAATGAGGCCATCAGTACATCAGGATTGATTAATTTTCAGTGATACCTAGCATAGCTTGTAGGCTCTATAACTTTCACACAAACCTATTACCCTACACTTGTTGGGATTTTTTTACCAAAGACATGTAGGAGAATACATTCTGGCCTAAATGTATGACAAAATTAGATTTTATTGGATTTCTTTTAAAACAGAAAGTAGAAAATATTGTTATTTTGTTCAAAATTTTCGCTTTTTTTTTGCTTATATCGCAAAAAAAAACCAAAAAAAACAGTGGTGATTAAATACCACCAAAAGAAAGCTCTATTTGTGTGAAAAAAATGATAAAGTTTAATTTTGGTACAGTGTAGCATGACTAAGTAATTGTCATTTAAAGCGTGAGAGCCCTGAAAGCTAAAAATTGGTCTAGGAAGGAAGGAGGTGAAAGTGCCCAGTATTAAGGTGGTTAAGTTTCTGAGAAAACAAAAAGTTTTTTTTCTCCATATCATATCAGACACAATCCTTGAACCCCCACATAATGCAGATATGAGAAACCTAAATGACACACATACACTGTCTACAATCCTGCAAGTCACAGTATGTAATTATTTAAGTTTTATTTTTTAGATTTAACATTTCTCATGACATAGCTGTAGCCCTTTCATTTCTACTTATATGTACTGTGTAGGTAAATCATTTAACAGTTTTAATGGTAAAAAAGTATGTGGCGCTAATCTAGGTGTACCACTCGCAATGATGGAAAAAACTTCAAAGTAGCATGAAGGTCAATACTATCTTAATATGCAATGCACGTGTTGCCTATAGTTGATGTGGCAACCAATAAACACCTACAAAGGGTAAATATGAACCAGTGTGCATGTTATGTTAACATGAACACTGCACTTCAGTCAACACTACTATCTTCTCTCGTTGAGGAGCAGCCAAATTATACTGAAGTGTTAAATGCTAGTTGCCATTCCTGATAAAAATAAAATTAAAATATATAAATAAATCATCCAGTGTGCATAATAATCCTAAAACACACCATGTGAAAATGTGACCAGAAATTTAAAATAGGTATTGATGGTGAAAAAATAAATAAATGGCAATTCCTCAAAATAAATCATACAATGTGCATAGTGATCCACTACACAATGTGTGAAAATATAAAAAGAATAAATAATACTAGTGAATAAATGATGCATGAGAAACTACAATACAATACTGAATTAAAAAATGCGACTCTGCACCCCACATCTATACATAAGTGATCAAGTGCAGAACAAAGTGACAATTGTGCAAATACATGCAAATGGGAATGCGACTTTGAAAAATGGCTCCAAAAATCAACACCCCTCCTACCTGAAAAATTTTTTTTTGAAATTGAAAAATAGATAAACAACTGTGACATATAATGTGATCAAGTCCAAATAAATGTTGCTTCATGCAGTGCGACTCTTAATGCGACTCTTAATGTCCATACAAATAGTCAATAGTAACGTGCCAGTAAGGTGACTTTGTGCTGAATTCATTCACTTAAAAACTGGTGCGGCACACAAGTGTTTCCCCCAGCCTCTCACCTCAATAGGCGGCCCCCAATGGGCCAAGTCAAGCAGATGGTTAATGCTTGTATGCAAAGGATGAAGGTCCAGAAGCTGTTCACCTCCTCCAGAGGGTGTGCGTGGGTCAGGCTTTCTATAGTAGTCACCACCGCTCACACAGACCCCAGAATGATAATAAGGAAGAAGGAGATGCTCCCATAGTGAAGTATTTCAATCAAAGTTTAATGTGACATAAGTAGTAACTTACATATTAAAACGAAAATAGCAGCAGAAACGATCAGGCTTCCGGGTTCGGCCGTCCCCGAGAAGCGTCGACACCTGGCTCCTCCTACCCTGACGCGTTGCGTCACACCACGTGACTTTATCAAAGGGATGAGGAGTCCGGTGCCTGCTTCCAGTTTATATCAGTGCCGCTGTCATGGCAACGATGTAAACAATGCTTAAATCCGATCCTATGTATACATTTGAAACTCGCTCCATAAATAATGTTGGCAGTGCATTACAAATACTGCTTCATACATAATTGATCAGAGTACAATATTCATCGACATAACTATATTCAAACATTAATAATATACAAAAACCCATGTATTAAAAAATTATTAAAATAGCACTGCTGTATGTAACACTACTAATTCCCTTATGCCATCTAGTGGTGACTCAAAAAATGGCATCTACTAGATAATTAACACAAGTTAACACAGTTTTGCTGTTAAATACTTCGTATTTTAAATGCATTTTGCTTTTCTGGAATCCTGAACTCTGGTTGATAAAATCATTATTAATTGAGATCAAAGGGGAAATATCCCAAACCTCAAATTTCCTACATATACATTTCATGTTGTGGATTCAGCAAGTGAAATAAATCAAATTGTTTACAGAATTATTACTGATATGTTTGCATGTGTGTGATTGCAAATGAGCATGCCTTTTTCCCAGAATGGCTGAAAATATATTTATTAGCTTGCTTTGATTGCTTTTGCAGATAGTTTATGTGTTGCTAAAAAAACTGTTTTTGCACTCTACAAAACAGACAGAAAGGGTGATTGGATAAAAATTGTAATAATAAAAATCAAAACTGAGGTACATTGGTCCACTATTAGGAAAAAGCTTTAAAACTCTACAAACAGAAAAATATCAAAATAATACAAAAATAATAATAAAAAATTGAAACGTATATTGATAAATGAATGAATAAATTACATTTTGTTGGCAGAGTACATCCTTTGTGAATAACATTATGGGCAAAATCCTGGGGAAAAGGTCTGGAGAAAAAACGGGATTTAGAGGTAGCAAGCAAGTCCAGTTTGGTTTCAAGCTTTATTCCAGTCAAACAGTTAAAAAAAAAAATGACATATATAGTAGCTATAGAAACATTGAAGATTGATGGCAGAAAAGGGGGTCAATTGCGTTTGACTTTTTTACAATTAAGATTTATGGATTTATCTATTTTTTATGTATTTGCGTATTTTTAATCTTTTTGAGTATACAATATACCTATGTTTATCACTTAATATTGATTGTCTCACTACCATTGCTGAATGTCCATTCTAAATCCCACCCCCACCCCCACACCCCTTACTCTTTCAGTAAAATAATACTTTATTAAGTTTAAGGCATTCCTCTTTTTCTTTTTACTTGGAGACTGTACATATTAACTTTTTGAAGCATAGCATCTTTGTAAGTAAGCATAACCAGTTTGGTGGCTAGATATTTCTCTATTACAGTTAAGTCCCAAAGCTTGGACATGTCCCTGACCCCAGCCTGTACATTGATAGTGAAAGAGCAGTAGAGAGTGATCTAACCCTTCTGCTTACCCTGCTCTTTCCTTTAGCTAGCATGCTACTTGTCAGCATTTGTATGTAAATAAACTGTCTAGTTGCTGGGTCAATCCTCCCTCTCTTCTATTATGCATGTGACTACAGAAGGTTAAAACCAAGTCAAGTTCAGCCACTCGTACTTGTTGCAATTATAAACAATTTAGCCAACAATCCCCCTTGTACACATTAAAACACACACAAAATGTGGACATTAGCCTGGCTGGACCCTTTATTGAGGTCAGCTATATTTAAAACAATGGGGAAAGTGTCTCTTCTAGAGGTGCACCGAATGGAAATTTTGGTACCAAAACCAAATATGCAGGATGCACCTGGCTAAAACCGAAAATGACAGTTTTTTTTTTAAATATTTATTTTTATATATAATTATTATATTTGACTTTTTAATTAATATCATGAATTTAAATGAATATAAATGTATTGCTGGCCATTGTCTGCACATTTAGTTCAAGAAAATTCAAGAAAAATGCATCCCAATGTATGTATGTCTTCACGCTGGTTGCGCTTCCGTTGTGGTGTTAAAAATCTTGCTTGCTGCATTTTTGGTCAGTTAAGAAAAATGCACCAAAAACACACCTCCCCATTGAAATGCACTGAAAATGCAGTAAGAATGAATCAATCAAGTCAAGTCAAGTCAATTCAAGCCTTATTGTCATTCTACTACACGTAAGAACATACAGTAGAACAAAATGTCGTATCTCACAGGGCCACGGTGCTACATACCAATTAAACATAATTATAAATATGTATACAAAGAATAAAAACACCAATAAAAAACCTATACACATCTGGGAACTACGTAACTGTACATATACTATATGTTTCCAAAAGTCTTTGTAGCAGCAAGTGTTTATAAAAGTGTCTAGTGCACATTCAAGATTAAAAAGGAGGGGACGTGAGACATTCCTAGTCACAATTTATAGGTTGTAGAAAAGGTTTCAAAGAGGATTGGAGTTGAGAGCTCTCACAGCCTGGGGGAAAAAACTGTTGAGCAGTCTCACAGTCCTGGTTTTCATATTCCAGTGCATTCTACCTGGTAGCAAGAGCTGAAAGAGACTGTGGGAGGGATGGGTAGGATCCCTCAATATACTGGTAGCTTTGCTGGAGCATTGTGTATGGAAAATGTCCAGGATGGAGGGGAGAGAGACACCAATAATCTTTTCAGCCATCTTTACTAGCCGCTGCAGGGTCTTGCGGTCAGCAGAACTGCAGTTCCCATACCAGACAATGATGCAGCTGGTCAGCATGCTTTCAATGGTTCCGCTATAGAATGTAGTAAGGATGGGTGGAGGGAGACTGGCTTTTTTAAGGCGGCAGAGAAAATATAGGCGCTGTTGTACCTTCTTGGCTAGTGATGTAAAGTTGGTTGTCCAGGTAAGATCCTCTAAGATGTGCACTCCCAGGAATTTAATACTGCTTACTCTCTCCACAGTCAAGCTGTTAATGTTCAGTGGGCGGTGATCAACAGAATTTCTCCTGAAATCCATCACAATCTCCTTTGTTTTGTTTACATTAAGGAACAGGTTGTTTGTACTACACCATTTAACCAGTTGTTCCACTTCCTCTCTGTAGAGCGTTTCATCATTGTTGCTGATGAGACCTACCACAGTTGTGTCATCCGCAAACTTGATGATATGGTTGGAGCTGAACTTGGCAGTACAGTCGTGGGTCAGCAGTGTGAAGAGCAGCGGGCTGAGCACACATCCCTGTGGGGCACCCATGCTCAGTGTGGTAGAGCTCGACGTGCTGCAGCCAACACGAACTGACTGAGGTTTTCCGGTTAAAAAGTCCAGGATCCAATTACAGAGGGGCAGGTTGAGGCCCAGAGAGTTCAATTTAGTGATAAGTTTCTGAGGAATAATTGTATTAAATGCTGAGCTAAAGTCAATGAACAGCATTCTAACATAAGAGTCTTTCTGTTCTAAGTGGGTAAGGGCCAAGTGAAGAGTAGAAGATACTGCATTTTCCGTGGAACAGTTTGGATGGTATGCAAACTGATATGGGTCCAGTGTGTTTGAAAGACTGGACTTAATGTGATGCATGACTAACCTCTCAAAGCACTTCATCATTATTGAAGTTAGTGCTATGGGACGATAGTCATTCAAATAGGACACAGGTGTCTTCTTTGGCACTGGAATTATGATGGTGGATTTAAGACACGTAGGAACAACCGCCTGGCTCAGCGAAATGTTAAAGATATCTTTAAGGACATCTGTCAGCTGTATAGCAATAACGCATGTGTTACGTTTCTGATGTGTTTTTTGAGTCACATGACCTATGAAAAACATACCATGAGCACAATAAATTTGTGGAAAAAATGCTGGAAAATAGCGGGAAAATCACATGCATTTTCTGTGTCATTATCAGCATCTTTTTCTTTTACTGCAAAATGCCGAAAGCACCATTTTCGGCCAATATGTTTCGGTTGTCGAAATCTCGGTGCATCTCTTGTCTCATCCCTACATCCCTGGCACAGTGAATGTTGGGGTCTCTTAGGGATACTTATCAGAATCCGGAAGCCCCCTTTAAAATAAGGATCCACATGTGAATGACTAAGGGTTTCTTGATTACTTATAAATATAACATATAAAATAAATATTATATATGACCCTTCTGAATGTCTAGATAGTTCAGCACGATAGACACAAAGAAGAACACTAGTGGCGCTGCTATAAACAAAGTGCATAAATTGAAATCCTATATACCAAGTCCACTGTAAAGAAGTAGTGCAAATTCATGTGTTTAAACATTTAAAGCACCATGTGCTTTAAATGTGATTAAATCAAACAAAATGTCCATATAGTCAAATGTGGATACTGGGAAATAATGTATAAAAGTGTCCTCTTGATATCTTCCACCACACCAAAAGTGTTTGGTGCTCCCACTCCCTTAAGAAACGCACTCATTGACCCCACATGCCCGCACTTAAGTGCAAGGCTAAATCGCTTTTATACCACACAGATAGGGTATGATCATCAGCCCGATCTCCAACAATGTGTATGGGAACCGCTCCACATGTAAAATAATAAAGTGCTCCAATAGTGTAAAACAGTAAAACCGCTTTATTAAAACACTACCACTCTCCAAGTGTTCACTCACATTTTACAAACTTTAAAACAGCAAAAATCGGTGCAACTTCAAACCACAGCAACACAGCAGTTGGATCACACAATACAGTGATGTGGTCATGGCGGATCCGAGGTGTGCAGGCGTCAGCCTTTCAGTTCTCACCCCCTCCTCGGTGTCTCATGAACAGATCGGATCACCGCTATCTCGTATGGCTTACAGCGTCCTACATCACAGCCACGCCCCCCAGCCAAGCGATTTAGCCTTTCACGTAAGTGCGGGCATGTGGAGTCAGTGAGGGCGTTTCTTAAGGGAGTGGGAGCACCGAACACTTTTGGTGTGGTGGAAGATATCAAGAGGACACGTTTATACAGTATTTCCCAGTATCAACGTTTCACTATATGGACATTTTGTTTGATTTAATCACATTTAAATCACATGGTGCTTTAAATGTTTTGTAACGAGCCCCCTGCTCGCTCGATTCCACTCTCCCAACACTCCTCTGCAGCTATAGAATCAGATTGCAGATCGCAACATCTGATTGTTCGGTCATCCGATGCTCCGGGATTAGAACTACAGCTATGTGCCGTTCGAATCCAGTTGTGATAGCTCAGAACAAACACCAGGCAGGCTGTATGTAAGTTCAAACAGGAATCTCTTTTATTATAAGGAATACAGGCTCTTTTATACAGTAAAAGTGGAGGTGCATACCTCCTGCTCATATTACTCTGAACATACACCTGTGACCAGAAACCTAATTAACATGGGCTAATTAACTAATCCCTTTAGACAGCCTAGATGACTCAGTCATGACCTTTAGGCCAGACTGGCCGTCTTGTAGCTCAGAAAACACAATCAACATTATCACAAATCAACACCGAACTCTTCTTCACACAATAGCAGAGTTAATTAACACAAACAACAATGGGGATCTAATGACTCTTAGATCCCATACTAGACTTATTTACAATACACATTCTAGCAGGCAACAGACAGACAGGTGGCTGGAATTGACATCAGCATCTCCTAACAGTATTTGTCCCAGCATTATGAATCAGCCACTATTTCTAATATGACAAATCTGGGGTCCCCAGAGTCTGTGTCTCTTGGGGGATATGGACCTGAATCCAAAGTAACACCACCTCAAGGGTCCTCAGGCATACAGCTCACAAAGAGCACCGTTCCCCCAAATGCCAGGGCCCACGATCGATCAGCAAGAGGCTAGCATTCAGTCCCCTCCAAAAGTCTCTCTCCCGGCTAGGTCTGTCACATGTTTAAACACATGAATTTGCACTACTTCTTTACAGTGGACTTGGTATATAGGATTTCAGTTTATGCACTTTGTTTATAGCAGCGCCACTAGTGTTCTTCTTTGTGTCTATCGCGCTGAACTATCGAGCTGAAAATGCAAATGTTTATGTACTGCATGAAGCACTGCCAGTGCACAGTGGTGAAATGATGGTATTGCAATCAATGATGTCTGAAGATGAGTTAATGCAATGTGATATTAGAACAGACTGGGATAGTTGGAGCAAGGAAGTACTTGCTTTACTGGACAAAGTGTGGTGTAAAAGTGAACACTATTGCTGCTGTGCAAGGAGAAAAGTCTCCTGAATAGCATATAGACCAGGGTGCATTGTCTGCTGCAGAGATTAACCCTCTCATGTAGGGATGAACTGAACACCCTCCTGTTCGGTTCGCAGCAGAACACGCAAACAGGCAAAAAATTTGGCAGAACACACGAACACCGTTAAAGTCTATGGGAAATGAACATGAAAAATCAAAAGTGCTCATTTTAAAGGCTTATATGCAAGTTATTGTCATAAAAAGTGTTTGGGGACCTGGGTCCTGCCCCAGGGGACATAGTAACATAGTTACATAGTAGGTGAGGTTGAAAAAAGACACAAGTCCATCAAGTCCAACCTATGTGTGTGATTATGTGTCAGTATTACATTATATATCCCTGTATGTTGCGGTCATTCAGGTGATTATCTAATAGTTTCTTGAAGCTATCAATGCTCCCCACTGAGACCACCGCCTGTGGAAGGGAATTCCACATCCTTGCTGCTCTTAAAGTAAAGAACCCTCTACGTAGTTTAAGGTTAAACCTCTTTTCTTCTAATTGTAATGAGTGGCCACGAGTCTTATTAAACTCTCTTCTGCGAAAAAGTTTTATCCCTATTGTGGGGTCACCAGTACAGTATTTGTGAATTGAAACCATATCCCCTCTCAAGCGTCTCTTCTACAGAGATAATAAGTTCAGTGCTTGCAACCTTTCCTCATAACTAAGATCTTCCAGACCCTTTATTAGCTTTGTTGCCCTTCTTTGTACTCGCTCCATTTACAGTACATCCTTCCTGAGGACTGGTGCCCAGAACTGGACAGCATACTCCAGGTGCGGCCGGACCAGAGCCTTGTAGAGTGGGAGAATTATTGTTTTATCTCTTGCATTGATCCCCTTTTAATGCATGCCAATATTCTGTTTGCTTTATTAGCAGCAGCTTGGCATTGCATGCCATTGCTGAGCCTATCATCTACTAGAACCCCCAGGTCCTTTTCCATCCTAGATTCCCCCAGAGGTTCTCCCCCCAGTGTATAGATTGCATTCATATTTTTGCCACCCAAATGCATTATTTTACATTTTTCTACATTGAACCTCATTTGCCATGTAGTCACCCACCCCATTAATTTGTTCAGGTATTTTTGCAAGGTTTCCACATCCTGTGGAGAAGTTATTGCCCTGCTTAGCTTAGTATCGTCTGCAAATACAGAGATTGAACTGTTCATCCCATCCTCCAAGTCGTTTATAAACAAATTAAATAGGATTGGTCCCAGCACAGAACCCTGGGGAACCCCACTACCCACCCTTGACCATTCTGAGTATTCCCCATTTATCACCACCCTCTGAACTCGCCCTTGTAGCCAGTTTTCAATCCATGTACTCACCCTATGGTCCATGCCAACGGACCTTATTTTGTACAGTAAACGTTTATGGGGAACTGTGTCAAATGCTTTTTGCAAAATCCAGATACACCACGTCTACGGGCCTTCCTTTATCTAGATGGCAACTCACCTCCTCATAGAAGGTTAATAGATTGGTTTGGCAAGAACGATTCTTCATGAATCCATGCTGATTACTGCTAAAGATATCGTTCTTATTACTAAAATCTTGTATATAGTCCCTTATCATCCCCTCCAAGAGTTTACATACTACTGATGTTAGGCTAACTGGTCTGTAATTCCCAGGGATGTATTTTGGGCCCTTTTTAAATATTGGTGCTACATTGGCTTTTCTCCAATCAGCTGGTACCCTTCCAGTCAATAGACTGTCTGTAAAAATTAGGAACAACGGTCTGGCAATCACTTGACTGAGTTCCCTAAGTACCCTCGGATGCAAGCCATCTGGTCCCGGTGATTTATTAATGTTAAGTTTCTCAAGTCCCATTTTAATTCTGTCCTCTGTTAACCATGGAGGTGCTTCCTGTGTTGTGTCATGAGGATAAACACTGCAGTTTTGGTTACTGAAGCCCCCCGATTCACTCGTGAAGACTGAGGAGAAGAATAAATTCAATACCTTCGCCATCTCCCCATCCTTTGTAACCAGATGTCCTTCCTCATTCTTTATGGGGCCAATATGGTCTGTCCTCCCTTTTTTACTGTTTACATACTTAAAGAATTTCTTGGGATTTTTTTTGCTCTCCTCTGCTATGTGTCTTTCATGTTCTATCTTAGCCGTCCTAATTGCACCCTTACATTTCTTGTTGCATAATTTATAAAGTCTGAATGCTGACATGCAAATATTTTTTTAAAAACAGACATTTTTTCGGGAGCAGTGATTTTTTTAATGCTTAAAGTGAAACAATAAAAATGAAATAATTCTTTAAATATCGTGCCTGGGGGGTGTCTATAGTATGTGGCACATTTTTCCGGTATTTAGAACAGTACCACAGCAAAATGACATTTCTAAAGGAAAAATTGTCATTTAAAACTGATCGCAGCTGTAACGAATTGTCGGGTCTTGACAATATAGATAAAACTCATTGAAAAAAAGAGCATGGGATCCCCCCTCAGTCCATTACCAGGCCCTTTGGGTCCGGTATGAATATTAAGGGGAACCACAAACCAAAATTAAAAAAAAAAAATTTTGTGGGGTCCCCCTAAAATCCATACCAGGCCCTTCAGATCTGATATGGAAATTAAGGGGAACCCTGCACCAAATTTAAATAAGAAATGGTATAGGGTGCCCCCTTATCCGAGCACACAACCTGGCAGGCCAAGGGGACAAGGGCCTTATCCCCACAACCCTTGCCCGGTGGTTGTGGGGGTATGCTGGCAGGGTCTTATTGGAATCTGGAAGCCCCCTTTAACAAGGGGGCCCCCAGATCCCAGCCTCCCCCCTGTGTGAATTGGTAATGGGGTACTCAATTGTACCCCTACCATTTCACAAAAAAAGTGTCAAAATGGTAAAAAAGACAAGAGACAGCTTGAGACCCTTCAGGTCTGGTATGGATTTTGGGGGGGCCCCTACACCATTTTTTTTTTAATTTGGCACAGGGTTCCCCTTAATTTCCATATCAGACCTGATATGGAATTTTGGGGGACCCCCATGCAATTATTTTTTTACATTTTGGATTCCCCTTAATATTCATACCAGACCTAAAGGGACTGGTAATGGACTGGGTGGGATCCTATGCTCTTTTTTTCAATGGGTTTTATCTATATTGCCGAGACCCGACAATTCATTACAGCCACGATCAGTTTTTAATGACAATTTTTTGCTGTGGTACTGTTCTAAACACAGTAAAAATGTGCCACTTTTCAGGCATACTATAGACACCCCCCAGGCACGATATTTACAGGAATATTTCATTTTTATTGTTGCACTTTAAGCATTAAAAAAATCACTGCTCCTAAAAAAACGTCAGTTTTTGTTTTTTTTTTAATTTTGCATTAATATACTGTATGTCCCCTGGGGTAGGATTCGGGTTCCCAAACACTTTTTATGACAATAACTTGCATATAAGTCTTTAAAATTAGCACTTTTGATTTTTCATGTTAGTGTCCCATAGACTTTAACGGTGTTCTGGCGGCTTTCGAATTTGCCGCTAACACCGCATATTGTTCGCTGTTCGGCGAACAGGTGAACACCCGATGTTCGAGTCAAACTTACGTTCGACTCAAACATCGGGCTTATCCCTACTCACATGACAGAAGGTCCAAGTGGGCATAAACGAACAGCAGAAATTTTGCTCATGAAGGAGTTGATGATGTGTTGTGTCTTGTGATGACAGACATGCTTAAACCACTGCTAATTGGAGCTGCATATTACAGGCTGTACTGGGCAGAGATTGCCAATGTTGGAGTTTTATGATACAATGTTTGGTGTTAATGTTGAAAGTTGTCTCACAGTGTGCTGGATTGCTTTACACTGATGTTATGTATGAGAGGCACACTAGAGCACAGTTGGACAGGTCAGAGGTATTGAAAGTAGCAGAGGTAACAGAAATGGTTAAAGTGATTGATGTGAAAAAATGTGGTGAAGGCATGCGCGGAGGCTAGCGCGACGGACATGTCGGGCTAGAGCTCCGCTCTGTGAGGGAGAATAAACCGCAAATAAAGGCAGCCCACAGACACAGAAATGGTAAAAATCATGTTACTATTCACCCTAGAGGTGAGGAGGACATTATTCAAGAATAATGGTGCTGGGAGGTGCCAGGAATAAAACCAAAACTAGCTCTAATAGTGGCACCAAGGCAAGACATATTATGAAAAAGGCGCCAGTTTCCTCAGGTAATTTTACCTCAGACAAGAAACTCAAATCCAAGCAGCCAAAAGCTATCTCCTCAGGGGATTCTGACTCTGAACCTGATTCAAATATGTTACATTCTTCACAACAAAACTCTGATATTCCTTCTAACATTTTGAAACAATTTGAAAAAATTTTACATAAAGCATTACAACAAACATCAGAGCAAATTACTAGTAATCTGACTAGAGAGATCAAAGAACTGGGGAGACGCACCGAAGCATTGGAAATGAAAATGGAAGATATAGAAAATTCTACACAGGATGCTTTCTCTGAAATAGATATCCTCAAAGAGGAAAATATTATTTTACAGAATAGACTGGCGGACTATGAGAATTAGGCCAGAAGATCGAATTTGCGATTCAGAGGCTTACCGGAATCAATCACAGATCTGCAATCAACAATCACAGCATTATGCCAAGAATTACTACCTGGCATTTCGGTGGAAAGGCTTGAAATGGACAGAGTACATAGGGCACTTATGCCCAAAAAAACTGATGGCCCCCCCAGGGATATTATAGCAAAATTTCATTTTTTTTGATCAAAAGAACAACTTCTAGAGGCGGCTAGAAGGAAAAATAATCTAACATTTCAGGGACATAGTCATCAACTATTTGCTGACTTATCCCAGTTAACAATATCTAAGAGGCGTGCAATGAAGCCTCATCTACTGGAACTTCAACGTCATGCCATTAAGTATCAATGGGGCTTCCTGTTCTCCCTAAAATTCACCCACCAGGGGACCAGATTCGCATGCAAAACTCCTGAAGAACTACAACATGTACTCCAAGACCTCAAATTGATTGACGGTACAACTATAGCCTCCACCTCACGTAGGAGATCAGCTTCTGCCTCCTCCATTCAGAAAACATCCTCCTCTGAGACAAAAAATGGAAACCATCATACACACAAAAGAGGACGATTCACATCCTCACAACAAGAACAAGATGACGCCATGGACTTAGTAATATGCACTTATATAATATAGCAATTTCAGCTAAGACAGCACCTATTGGGAGAACAGAATTGTAATTACATTTCTGAATACTCTTCCTAAACCAAAAACTAATATTCCATCTAGCTCACTAGTGAGCAATTGGACATACACTATGAACTAGATTATCTAATTTATTAATGTATACCTTATTGGTATAAGTTTATAATTAAATAACAATTTTTTTTATTATGATTTTAGGTTCCCTTTTTTGGTAGTTTTTATTTTATTTTATTTTTTTTATTTATTTTTTTTATTTTTAGAAACATGGTATGGTATATGTTCAGATAATATTTTTACTTTCTGAACACCTAAATAGTCCCTAATGTATGGAGGACTGATTAAAATATTATATTTTTGTATGTATATGTATACATAAATATATATATATATATATATATATATATATATATATATATATATATATATATATATATATATATATATATATATATATATATATGTGTATATATATAATGTATATATATATTTTTTTTATTATTATTTATTTTTATTTTATAATATTTCCTCCTCCTTTTTTGTTTCTCGATGGCTTTTTTGGTAATTTTTTATTTTAGAAACATGGTATGGTAAGTGTTCAGACAATATTTATGCTTTCTGAACACCTAAACAGTCCCTATTATATGGTGGACTGATTAAATTATTATATATGTATATGTATTTTTTTTATTCTGTATGTGTGTATGTATATGTATATATAAATGTGTATATATATGTATACATTTTTTATTTTTTATTATTTATTTATTTTTATATCATTATATTTCCTCCTCCTTTTTTGTTTCTCAAGATAAAATTGTGAAATAACAAAATTTTTATTTTGAATTTAAGTTCCCTTTTTATAGTACTTTTTATTTTTTCGAAACATGGTATGGTAAGCGTTCAGATAATATTTTTACTTTCTGAGCACCTAAATAGTCCCTAATGTATGGTGGACTGATTAAGTTAGCATGTATGCATGTATGTATAGATATATATGTAGGTGTATGTGTATATATATATATATATATATATATATATATATATATATATATATATAATTTTTTGTTCAGTGTATATATATATATATATATATATATATATATATATATATATACATATACACATTTTTTATTTTTTATTTATTTTTATATTATTATATTGCCTCCTCCTTTTTTTGTTTCTCAATGTAAAACTGTGAAACAACCACCAAGGATGGAAAATCTTCTTTCAACTGAAGTTTATTTAAAATTCTTCATTAATTTTATATATATAGTTTTTGAATAGTTTTAATTTCACAGTTTAATTTACCTTTCTTTGATCACCCCAATAGGAAGGAAAGGGTTTCCTATCCTTTTCTATTGGTTGGACATCCAAATATGTTTCTGATATTACTGCACTCCTTTATTCCCATTCAATTTTTTTTCCCATTCGCTTTATATTTAATATAAACATGTACCCTTCAAAATAATAGACATTACCAATTATATGAAACTCGGGCTCTTAAATTTACAATTTTATACTTTACAATCTTCATATTTTTGTGATAAATTTTCTCTCTTTTTAAGGCGGATTCCCCCATGCATGGAAATCACATGTGCCTCACCATGCCTTCCTCTGATTCCCATAGTAATATATGGGGACCAGACGAAGGCCTACTTTCCCCTGTTGGGAAGTCCTTGACCCCAACTCGGGTATTCTTCGAATCTACTTACATTTGTACTATACTCAAATGCTTTATAATTTTTATTGTTTCTTATTTCCTCTCTAAGTTATCCTACTATGGATCTGGCTATCTATCTCTTTGTTTCAAATCCACGCAGGTCAGGGCGAATAGTCGCTGCACCCAGACAACTGGTAAGCGCATACTCTTGTTTCAATTGCCATGGCTCCTTTAAATATTTTATCTCTGAATGTCCAGGATCTTAATGTTCCTCAGAAACGAGTAAAAACCTTTCAGTCATTTCAGTCTAAAAAAGCACACATTGTATGTCTACAAGAGACTCACTTTAACCTGACTTCAACCCCTAAATTTTTTAGTACTTCTTATCCCCAAGTTTACACTGCCTCTGCGCTCACTAAAAAACATGGAACTCTCATTGCGTTTGATCGCTCTACCCCATTTACCTTACATTCATAAATTAAAGACCCTGAGGGTCACTACCTAATTCTAATGGGATACATTATGGACACAGCTGTAATGGTGGTCTCATACTATGCACCAAATTATCGTCCTGTACCCTTTCTATCGCACCTATTTAATATCATTAACACCCACAAAATGGGATCAATTTTTATATGTGGGGACTCCAACCAGGTCCTCCTTCCATTTCTTGACAAAACCCCTTATACCCCACCACAAACACAAGATGCTAGGTCTTTATCTCAACTTCTTTCTAGGCACAAATTGATTGACTCTTGGAGAGAATCTAATCCAGCTAAAAGAAATTATACATATTTTTCTAATCCACGTCAAACTTTTAGTCGCATAGACCATATCTTTGTAACAATAGGGATGGTTCCTGAAGTAATTTTATCTAAAATTATCCCTATACCCTGGTCAGATCACAATGCAGTTTATACCTCGGTGGCTTCTACTATACCCAAGGGGCATGACCCTTCATGGTATCTTCCAGATGTGCTACTTAAACACCCTTCCCACTGTTTAACAATCCAACAGGCTCTAAATGACTACGTAGAACATAACAAAAGAGACAAAATCTCCTCACTCACAATTTGGGAGGCACACAAACCAGTTCTAAGAGGAATACTTCAGAAACAAGCAGGTATACTCAAATGGGTTTGTGTAAAATTGGCTAGACAATTAGAAACAGAATTTAATGCATCATTCGTAGCTTTTCAAAACAATCCTAACCAGAAAGGGAAAATTTGCTTAGAGAAAGCCCACCTAGAATATAATCTTTTCTTAACTGAATCTGCTGACAAATCCTTTAGGAAAACTAAGCATATGTTTTATAAGAATTCCAATAAACGAAGTACTCTTATGGCAAGGGCATCTAATCTTCTTAAAATTGTGCAGAAATTTAGCTCTCATTTGAAAACTCTATACACAGAGACAAATAAAACTAACATTGAGGAAGCTGATGCCTTTTTTTCACGTATCAACCTACCCAAAATGACGGAATCCCAAAAATTGTCAACAGAAAAACCCATAACTAGCGATGAAGTAGCAGAGGCTATTAAAACATTAAAAATAAATAAAAGGCCAGGACCAGACAGATTCACATTCCCTTTATTATCGAACTTTTACAGACATTATCTCACCCATGCTTGTTGAATCGTTTAATGACCTATTAAATAATAAATCCTTTAGACAAGAATCATTATTGGCAATCATCTGCATGATTCCTAAACCACACTCAGATGATACTCTATGTACAAATTATTGCCCCATATCCATGTTGAACATGGACATTAAGGTGTTGGCAAAAATTCTAGCAGCCCGCCTTAATATGATCATTGGTACCCTCGTACATCGTGACCAAGTAGGCTTCATGCCCTCCCGACAGGCAGGTGACAATGTACGAAGAGCAACCCTCTTGGCACACATAGCTAAAAAACGTCACATACCTGTTTGCTTTCTCTCACTTGACATAAAGAAGGCTTTCGATTCTATTGCATTGCCTTACTTGAATTATACCTTGCAGAAATGGGGATTCGGTCCAAATTTTATAAATTGGATTACGGCTCTATATAACAAACCTAAAGCGTATGTCAAATATGCAGGTTATAAATCTGACTTCTTCAACATTGAGAGAGGCACAAGACAAGGATGTCCCCTATCCCCATTAATATTCGCCCTCCTAATAGAACCACTCACACTAGTAATTAGATCTGACCCCACTATAACAGGGATAGAAATGGAAGGATTTCAACATAAGCTCTGTTTGTTTGCAGACGATATCCTCCTATTTCTTTCATCTCCACAAGTGTCAGGCCCAAACCTAATCCCAATTCTCAATAAATTTGCTAACATTTCTGGTTTATACATAAACCCTAAAAAATGTTTAGCATTGAACATATCTCTTTCTAACATTGAACTGACTTCAGCTAAAATTAGTCTTGCTTTCACATGGTCGAACAAATCAATCACATACTTAGGCATACATCTTACAGCATCATTAGCAGATCTATTTTCAGTTAATTACCCTCCAATTTTAAAACAATTATTAAACTTAATGAAATAATGGTCTCATCTTTCATTATCGTGGTTCGGAAGAATCAACGCGGTAAAAATGACGATACTACCGAAATTACTGTACTTATTTAGAGTATTACCAATTCCTATTCCAGCTTATCACCTAAGAATATTACAAAGGAATACATCGTCATACATATGGGGTTCCTCCAAACCACGCATACAACTACATACACTATATCTCCCAAAACTAAACGGAGGCCTAGGTTGCCCTAATTTTGCTTATTACTATAGGGCTGCACACATAGCAAGCCTGGCTAAATATCATGCGTATCAGGAGACCCCGTTATGGGTACATATTGAAGCCACAGATTGCAATCCTATTCCAATATCAAACTTACTATGGATCACTCCAAAAGATCGCATAGACCTAAAGAATCCAATTACTAAACACTACATTTCCCTTTGGGATAGATTAAAAAAGAATAACCATTTACAATCATCTCATAACCCGATGTTGTCATTCTATAAAAATCCTGCTTTCTATCCAGCATGGATATTCCCTAATTCCTTTAAAGAATGGGTATCTAGAAACATACTGTGTATGTATAAATTTGTACATTCCTCATCATTCATCCCTTTTTCAACCCTTTGTGAGAGATATGGTCTACCGCAGTCGGAATTATTTAGATACTTCCAAATTAAACATTTCTTTGCACCCTTAGTGTCTACCACATCCCCATTAACACATATGACTAGTTTCGAAGAAGTTTGTAAAAAAGATCCGCATGCTAGAGGCACAATTTCTACCATATATTCTCACCTGCTGGTTTATTCCAGTAAAGACAAATTATCCTATGTCCAGAAATGGGAAGAGGACCTTGAGCGTACTTTTGATAATTCAGATTGGAAACAAATATGGTCAAACAAAAAAAACAGCTTCCCCTAATATATTGGCGGTTGAGGCTAATTATAAAGTTTTAACACGCTGGTATCTAGTACCTACTAGAGTAGTAAAATATGTGCAAAATTATTTGGCGCAATGTTTTCAGGGTTGTTTGGACCCTGGCACATACCTTCATATCTGGTGGTCGTGTCCATTAGCTCAAATATTCTGGAGGGGAATTTTTAACATTGCAACTAACCTTATTGGGAAAACAATCGCTTTCGATCCAGCAATGGCCCTTCTCAACTTAAAACCTGAATTCATAACGCATACCCAATTCACATTGTTGGTATATCTCTTCACAGCAGCTAAACAGACTTTAGCAAAATCTTGGAAATCACCAACATTAGATATAAATGAAGCAAAAGCTAAAATTAATTACTATATGACTCATGCCAAGATGATAGCTATAGAATTGGACACCATCCCCAGATTTGAGGTAATATTGCAGCCTTGGATTACATATTCCATGCCAACCCTAGACAAGAGTGTTCTACTGCCATGGTAGTTGTGATAACAAGACATAGGCTATATTTCAGCCCTAGTTGTTGTGGTGACTTTCGGCCTGACCTCGCGCATTCTTTCCCTTAACCTTCTTCTCTTCTCCCCTTCCTACTATACTTTCTATCCTTTCTTTTCCTTATACTATATTATTCTATGATATTGAAGCTCTAATTGATATTTAAATAATAATCTCAATTATTGTCTAGAAATAGAAATAAAACAAGGCAAACGATGTAGCAGAACTTACATAACTCATTTAATTCTATTCTTTTGAAATGGACAAGGACTCCAAAGTTCTTTTTCTCTCCTATTTCTTTATTTCCTTTTAAAATATATTGCCTTGTGTTAGAATATATTGTCTTGTTTTATGATATTATTAATGAATGAACTATTCTTTAATTGTAAATGAGCTTCCTTATACTGAATGTATGTTATTATTCAATGTTATCTGTACATAATCTCCGTACTCAATAAAACTATTTTGACAAGATAAAAATGTGGTGAAAAAATGTTAATTGCTAGGACAGTTGCTTTTAGAGAGTTGGACAACTAGGGACGATGTGAAACTTTTGGAAGGTCCCTCCTCAGACACTGTTCTAGAAAACAATGGAACAAGAGTTCCTGATGATATTGACAATAATGAGTTATGGATTTCTGTTAAATTGGTTGCCAAGGGTAACCACACAGGTATTAGCAAACCTGAAAAACAGATGGTACTGGTTAAGGTTGATACAGGTAGTGAGGGGAGTGGTTCGCTGACAGATGCGATAGGAGGTGTTTCTTAACTAGATAGCAACAGGCCACCAGGGTGGGAAAGCTGTGCTGATGAGAGGATACGCCAGGAATGAAAATTTACAGTAAGTATAGGGCAACAATTTTATGTATTCCTGGCTAACCTCACATTAGCACACTATGCAAATTAACTAACAATGAGAAAAGACAGGAAAACAAAGGACACAGCCAAGATATGCTGCATAATAAGGAAAAACAACATTTTATTTCTATGGTAAGGCTGCTGAGGCCACCGCTGTCCAGAATTTTGCAGATGCTGTGGCCTGAATTTCAAGGCTATAGTGATGAGCAAAGGTTGTGCAGGAACTCCAACTGGCTGTTCTACAGATTTCCTCTAGTGCAACCTTAGCGTATGCTGCCCAGGAGGCTGAAATCCTTCTCGTCGAATGAGCATGTATAACTTACAGCCAGACCTTGGTTCTTGTGGGCTAGGGTGATGGCCCTTGATGCCGAGGAAGAGATAATTCTTGACATTGCGGCCTCACCCCTTTGGAACCCATTGGGAGGATAAAAAGGTTATCTACCTGCCTGATAGGAGCAGATCTCTTCAGATGCATGGACAGCAGGCTCACCAGATCTAGTGTGCTGAAATCCTCTGTTCGAGAAGATCAAGATACTTGATGAAAACTTGGGTGGATTGCCTCCCAATTTTTTAGGAAGCTAGATGTGACTGTGACCTTAGACCTCAGGCTTGGAGCAGGTCGGAGAATGGCTTTTTGTGGAAGGATCACACAGTGAGGCTCTTTGCAGGACAGAGCTGCCAATTCTGAAACTCTTCTCGCCACGATTATGGCGACCAAAAACACCAATTTTAAATTCAGGAACCATAAGAAGCAAGAGTCCAGAGGTATAAATGGAGGTTGCATGAGTGACCTGAGGACCTAATACCTGAGGATGGTATAAGACACTTCCTTGGTGATTTACATAGGAAGCCCACCTATGCCCAGTGAGAGACAACAAGGTGAAGACCTGCACTCTAATCAAATTATATGCTAACCCCTTATCTAAGACTGATTGCAAAAAGTCTATTATGTTGGGCCGAGAAGGAGACTTAGGAGAAAAGTGCTCATGTTGAACAAACTCTATAAATTTCCTCCAAACACGTTCATACGTGAGGTTAGTTGAGGTCTTTCTGGCCTTCATTAATTCCTGTACCACCTGGGAGGAAAGTCCCTGAGCCCTTAATTGGGCAAATTCAGCAGCCATGCTGCTAGTCTTAGTTTTGTCGGGTTGGGGTGTTGCCACTGGTTCTGGGTCAAATGTCCCTTCCTGGTTGAAAACAGAATTGGCGGGGCCAACTACATCTGTGTGATCAAAGGAAACCAAGGCCTCCTTGGCCATTAGGGAGCCACCAACATCATATAGCCCTTCTCTGCTCTGATTTTAAATAGAACCTTCATTAGTAACAGGACTAGTGGAAAGATGTACACCATTGGAATAACCCGGTGGATTGAAAAGGCTTCCTGTGCTAATGCCCCTGCGCATCTGTATCTCACCACTAGGGATGAGCTTCGAGTTCGAGTCGAACTCATGTTGGACTTGAACATCGGCTGTTCGCCGAACAGGGAACAACTTGGGGTGTTCGTGGCAAATTCGAATGCCGAGGAACACCCTTTAAAAGTCTATGGGAGAAATTAAAAGTGCTAATTTTAAAGGCTTATATGCAAGTTATTGTCATAAAAAGTGTTTGGGGACCTGGGTCCTGCCCCAGTGGACATGGATCAATGCAAAAAAAGTTTTAAAAACAGCCGTTTTTTCAGGAGCAGTGATTTTAATAATGCTTAAAGTCAAACGTGTAATATCCCTTTAAATTTCGTAGCTGGGGGGTGTCTATAGTATGCCTGTAAAGGGGCGCATGTTTCCCATGTTTAGAACAGTCTGACAGCAAAATGACATTTCAAAAGAAAAAAGTCATTTAAAACTACTCGCGGCTATTGCATTGCCGGTCCGACAATACACATAAAAGTTAATTGATAAAACGGCATGGGAATTCCCCACAGGGGAACCCCGAACCAAAATTAAAAAAAAAATGACATGGGGGTCCCCCTAAATTCCATACCAGGCCCTTCAGGTCTAGTATGGATTTTAAGGGGAACCCCACGCCAAAATTAAAAAAAAAAAACGGCATGGGGTCCCCCCAAAAATCCATACCAAACCCTTATCCGAGCACGCAACCTGGCAGGCCGCAGTAAAAGAGGGGGGGACGAGAGAGTGCCCCCCCTCCTGAACCGTACCAGGCCACATGCTCTCAACATTGGGAGGGTGCTTTGGGGTAGCCCCCCAAAACACCTTGTCCCCATGTTGATGAGGACAAGGGCCTCATCCCCACAACCCTGGCCGGTGGTTGTGGGGGTCTGCGGGTGGGGGGCTTATCGGAATCTGGAAGCCCCCTTTAACAAGGGGACCCCCAAATCCTGCCCCCCGTGTGAAATGGTAAGGGGGTAATTGTACCCCTCCCATTTCACAAAAAAACTGTCAAAAATGTTAAAAATGACAGACAGTTTTTGACAATTCCTTTATTTAAATGCTTCTTCTTTCTTCTATCTTCCTTCATCTTCTTCTTCTTCTGGTTCTTCTTGCTCTTCTGGTTCTTCCTCCGGTGTTCTCGTCCAGCATCTCCTCTGCGGCGTCTTCTATCTTCTTCTCCTCGGGCTGCTCCACACCCATGGCATGGGGGGAGGCTCCCGCTCTTCTCTTCATCTTCTTCTCTTCTTCATCTTCTTCTCCGGGCCGCTCCGCATCCATACTGGCATGGAGGGAGGCTCCCGCTGTGTGACGCGTCTCCTCTTCTGACGGTTCTTAAATAACGGGGGGGCCACCCGGTGACCCCGCCCCCTCTGAAGCACAGGACATGATGGGACTTCCCTGTGGCATTCCCCGTGATGTCACAGGGAAGTCCCGTCAAGTCACCGTGCGTCAGAGGGGGGTGGGGCCACCCGGTGACCCAGCCCCCTCTGACGCATGGTGACATGACGGGACTTCCCTGTGATGTCATGGGGAATGCCACAGGGAAGTCCCATCATGTCCCGTGCGTCAGAGGGGGCGGGGTCACCAGGTGGCCCCACCCCCCATTATTTAAGAACCGTCAGAAGAGGAGACGCATCACACAGTGGGAGCCTCCCTCCATGCCAGCATGGATGCGGAGCAGCCCGGAGAAAAAGATGAAGAAGAGAAGAAGAGAAGAAGATGAAGAGAAGAGCGGGAGCCTCCCCCCATGCCATGGGTGTGGAGCGGCCCGAGGAGAAGAAGATAGAAGACGCCGCAGAGGAGATGCTGGTCGAGAACACTGGAGGAAGAACCAGAAGAGCCAGAAGAACCAGAAGAAGAAGAAGAAGATGAAGGAAGATAGAAGAAAGAAGAAGCATTTAAATAAAGGAATTGTCAAAAACTGTCTCTTGTCATCTTTAACATTTTTGACAGTTTTTTTGTGAAATGGTAGGGGTACTTTTGTACCCCCTTACCATTTCACACGGGGGGGGGCGGGATCTGGGGGTCCCCTTGTTAAAGGGGGCTTCCAGATTCCGATAAGCCCCCGGCCCGCAGACCCCCACAACCACCGGCCAGGGTTGTGGGGATGAGGCCCTTGTCCTCATCAACATGGGGACAAGGTGTTTTGGGGGGCTACCCCAAAGCACCCTCCCAATGTTGAGGGCATGTGGCCTGGTACGGTTCAGGAGGGGGGGCGCTCTCTCGTCTCCCCCTCTTTTCCTGCGGCCTGCCAGGTTGCGTGCTCGGATAAGGGTCTGGTATGGATTTTTGGGGGGACCCCACGCCGTTTTTTTTTTTTTTATTTTGGCGCGGGGTTCCCCTTAAAATCCATACCAGATCTGAAGGGCCTGGTATGGAATTTAGGGGGACCCCCACGTCATTTTTTTTTTAAATTTTGGTTCGGGGTTCCCCTGTGGGGAATTCCCATGCCGTTTTTATCAATGAACTTTTATGTGTATTGTCGGACCAGCAATGCAATAGCCGCGAGTAGTTTTAAATGACCTTTTTTCTTTGAAATGTAATTTTGCTGTCAGACTGTTCTAAACATGGGAAACATGCGCCCCTTTACAGGCATACTATAGACACCCCCCAGCTACGAAATTTAAAGGGATATTACACTTTTATTGTTTGACTTTAAGCATTATTAAAATCACTGCTCCTGAAAAAACGGCCGTTTTTAAAACTTTTTTGCATTGATCCATGTCCCCTGGGGCAGGACCCAGGTCCCCAAACACTTTTTATGACAATAACTTGCATATAAGCCTTTAAAGTTAGCACTTTTGATTATTCATGCTCGTGTCCCATAGACTTTAAAGGTGTTTGTGTGTTCGAACAAACTTTTTGCCTGTTCGCATGTTCTGGTGCGAACCGAACAGGGGGGTGTTCGGCTCATCCCTACTCACCACTAACAGAGGAAGCTGAGCATTTTGAGAGGTCACCATTACGTTGACTGTGGACATGTCCCCCTTCCTGAAAATTGTATTGAGGTACTTTGGTTTGAGTGACCACTCGCTGTGTTCGCAGAAATGTCTGCTTAGCTGATCCTCCAGTTGATTCCTGGAAGATATGCTGCTGTCAGATCCAGAAGGTGCTTCTCTGCCCAAGCAAAAAAGTCTGCAGAAAGTTGAAGGAGCGTTAGACTCCTTGTCCCCCCTTGGTGGGGCAAGGTAAGCTACTGTGGTCTTGTTGTCCAGTAGCATCTTGACCCGTGCTCCCTGATGATCTTCTTGAAAAGCCTGTAGAGCAAGAAAGGCTGCCTTGAGTTTCAAATAGTTTGATTGTGGGTTCCAAAGGTCTTGGATAGGCATGAGCCAGCCATTCGAGTCGACAATAAGTTCGACTCGAACATCGGGTGTTCACCCATTCGCTGAATACCGAACACATTATGGGGCGTTCATGGGAAATTTGAGAGCCCGCGGAACATGCCATAATGAAAGGCGAGACCATCAATGCACTGTGAGATCGCAATGTATTGACAGCTGCTGATTGGCCAAAGCATGCACCTGTCCTGCATGCTTTGGCAAATCACAGCGTGCTCTGCTGTGAGAGCCATGATTGGCCAAAGACAGGGTGTCTTTGGCCAATCATGGCTCAGGGGCTGAGTCCAAGCCCCACACTATGTAAGACTGCTTACACGGCAGCCTTACGTAGTTTTATGAATGAGAGCAGCAAAATTACATTTGTAAAGGAAAAAAGGTAATTTAACTGCTCGCGGCTGTAATGTATTGCCGGATGCTGGCAATATAGATAAAAATAATTCAAAAAATAGGAGTAGGGGTCCCCCCAAAATCCATACCAGTCCCTTATCCGAGCACGCAACCTGGCAGGCGGGTGACAAGAGAACGCCCCCCTCCTGACCCGTACCAGGCCACATGCCCTCAACATGTGGAGGATGTTGATGGGGACAAGAGCCTCATCCCAACAATCCTTGCCTGGTGGTTGTGGAGGTCTGTGGGAGGGGGGCTTATCGGAATCTGGAAGCCCCCTTTAACAAGGGGACCCCTAGATCCCAGCCCCCCTGAATAAATGGGTATTGGGTACATTGTACCGCTACACATTTAACATAGATTGATGCGCTCTGATACAAAGTTCAATCAATGTGAGAAAATAATTTTTTGTGCTAAAAAACCAATGTGAAAAAAAATTGCTACCAAATCGCTAAAAAATCGCATATATATAAAATCGCAAATATATGAAAAAATCGCAAATATTTAAAACTGTGTTCCTCCAGTTATACAAATTCACTGGAAGTGGTGCGATATCTCCAAAGTAAACTAAGCAACAATTGTGTATAGTTATACTAAAAATGCGTTTGCAAATAGTAATCAATCCAAATTAGTGCCAATAAATAAATAAATTAGATATATTCCCTGTGATAAGTGACACTTACTTTGGAGATATCGCACTTTGGAGATGGGAGGCTCCTGTGATGTAAATGGATGAACCCGCCCCCTCAGAGGGGGTGGGGTCACCCATTTACGTCACCAGGTGGCCTCGCCCTCAGCTATATAAAAGCTGTCATTGGAAAAAGCCTGCAGTCAGCGAGAGCCCCCCATCGAGGCAAAGCTTTTTCCAGTTCTTTTTTTTTCTCGGGTCGTCGGTCGTGGGACAGTGTTTTTTATTAATAAAGGACTGTCTCCTGCCATTTTTACCATTCTGACACTTTTTTGGTGAATGTGTAGGGGTACAATGTACCCTATACCCATTCACATAGCAGGGGGCCTGAATCTGGGGACCCCCTGTTAAAGGGGGCTTCCATATTCCGATAAGCCCCCCGCCCACAGACCCCCACAACCACCCGGCAAGGGTTGTGAGGGTGAGGCCCTTGTCCCCATCAACATGGGGACAAGATGCTTTGAGGAGCTACTCCAAAGCACCCTCCCCATGTTGAGGGCATGTGGCCTGGTACGGTTCAGGGGGGGCGCTCTCTCATCCCCCCTCTTTTCCTGCGGCCTACCAGGTTGCGTACTTGGATAAGGGCCTGGTAAGGATTTTGGGGGGCCCCTAGGCAATTTTTTTGGCTCAGGGTGGTTCCCCTTAATATCCATACCAGACCCAAAGGGCCTGTTAATGGACTGGAGGGGACCCATGACATTTTTTTCAATAAGTTTTATCTATATTGCCTGTATCTGACAATACATTACAGCCGCAAGCAGTTTTGAAAATGCCTTTTTTTCCTTTAGGAATGTGATATTGCTGTGGTACTATTCTAAACACGGGAAAGATGCGCTATTTTACAGGCATACTAAGGACACCCCCCAGGCACGATATTTAGAGGAATATTTCATTTTTATTGTTTCACTTTAAGCATTAAAGTGAAACAATCAACAATTAAAATCACTGCTCCTGAAAAAACAAACTTTTTAAAACTTTTTTTTAATTGATACATATCTCCTGGGGCAGGACCCGGGACCCCAAACACTTTTTATGACAATAACTTGCATATAAGCCTTTAAAATGAGTATTTTTGATTTTTCATGTTTGCGTCCAATAGACTTTAATGGTGTTTGCGTGTTTGCACCAATTCTAGTGCAAACCGAACGGGGGGTTGTTCGGCCCCCCAACCCCAAAGGCTAGCAATGGAGGTGGTGGTAGTCAAGTCCCCTGGATTGAGGGGTACCCCCCTCGGGATAGATTCTCTGGCATGTTCCACCAACCTAGATCTCAACGCACTCCCTCTAGGATGTATATTTTCTGGTTCTTGGATAACTTGTCCCATTGGCTCAAGAAGGTCACCTGAAATACCCTGATGTGCCACCTGGACCATGGAACTACAGGAATTGTGGCAGTAAGAATCCTGATCAGGACCATGCAGTGCTCAGCTGAGAGAAAGGTAGACCTCATTGTGCTTAGCATACACTGGCGCAGTTGATGAATCTTCCTGTCTGGGAGATACACCCATCCTTGAGAAGTAGAGAATATTACTCCCAAGTGCTCCTTTGTTTGGGAGGGATGGAGCTGGCTCTTTTGTACATTATTCAACGGAAACTGTTTAGGGTCAGAAGGACCTGATCCCATTGTTCCCTGAGTTGTTCAGTGGAGTTTCCCAGAATGATTATATCAGCTAAATAATGGTATATTTTTACTCCTTTCAGGAAAATTAGGGAAATGATGAAGAAGAGGATCTTCGAGAATACCCTTGATGCGGTACAGATGTCGAAAGGGAGATGTGAATTGATAATGGTGGTCATGTACTGCAAACCTTAAAAACCCTTGATGTTGCTTCCTCATGGGAACATGCAGATATGCGTCAGAAAGGTCCACCAAAATAAGCCAGTCATTCTCCTAGATCACATTCATTATGGTCTGGAGGGACTCTACTTTGAACCACCCATTGAGGATATAATTATTCTTAAATCCAAGACAGGCCTCAAGGCTCCTTAGGATTTTGGCACCAGGAAGATTGGGGAGTAGAAACCTCTCCCTCGCTCTTCTGCCCGAACATGCTTGATGGCCCCTTTGGACAAGAATTCATCTATATAGGTCTGAAAGGACTGTCGCTTCTCTGGACACTCTGGCCACTGTGTTCTCACAAAGGGATTCAGGGGGTGGTGTATGAATTCTATGGAGTATACATTTTTTATAGTGTCCAGGACCTGACAGTCCATAACCTTAGCCACCCAGACCCTTCAACTGGAGGTTAGCCTCGCTCCCACCGAACGAGCCTGGACGGCGCCCCCCTCAGAAAGACTTTTCACTTGCCTTGGCTGCCTGTGCTGCCTTAGATTTGATGCCCTGGAGAAAGTAACTTTGAGTCTATTTCCACTGAGATATATCATGTCCTGTTCTGTAAGCTGTCTGTGGGTTAACTGACTGGGCTGACCAAGTTGTTTCTTTCATCCCGGCTGAGGGAGAAGAGACGATTTACCCCCCCATGACTCTTTTGATTGCATCATCCAAGGTCTTTTTAAACAGTAGTTTGCCGTTGTATGGTAGGCTGCATTAGACCTGTTTGGAAGTTCTGTCCCCCAACCAATGATGGAGCCACAGGGCCCTCTTCACTGTAACTGCACTGGCCATGGATTCGGCTTGCAGCTTTACTAGATCAACCATTGCCTCCGCAAGGAAATCCGCTGATAAGTTCAGTTCCTCCAATGTTGTAACAATTCTTGAGGGGTCTATCCCTGAGTTTAAAGCAGTCTCAACATTGGCAAGCCATGTCTTCAAGGCCCTCAACAAGGCCATCAGAGCGATAGCTGGGGGAAGAGATGACCTGTTAATGGAATAAATTCTTTTAATATCTACATCAACATGGTGATCCATAGGATCCCTGAAGGTAACTGAGTTCTCCAGTGGTAAGGACACATGCCGGGCACATGAACGTAATCAAAGGTACAGGCCCAGCATTCTCTGGATCTGAGGATACCTCTGATACGGTCTCTTCAGGTGTGATACAAGATTTTTTGGGCTATGTAGACCTATGGGAAGAGCATCTCGTTGGAATCCCCATGCATCCCCATGAATCCCCATGCCCTAAAGGCTCTCCTGTATTGCCTTGTGGATATAGTCTTTGAAGCTCCTTGCATCTTCCTCCTTGTCTGCAGCCAACTCTTCGAGGCAACTTTTGCAGATAAGTTTTTCAGGAAAGGCTGAGAGTTTGCAGGCCCAGCATAGGCCCTGTGCAGGATGTTGCACTAGTGTCTGGGCCGAGGTAGACGCCTGGGCACCTAGTTTACGTGGGTCAGGAGAGAGAGAGAGTCTCCGTGCAGATGGATGTGATCCATGGCACTGAGGTGACACAGAGCATTGAGGGGACTTGTGTTTTTATGAGTGTCTATGCTTTGGGCTTTGGCTTCTGCAAAACAGCAAGACAAACAACTGGAGCAAACAGTGAGCACTCTTTTCACCATCATCCCATGCGGCCCCCTTGCGCCTTTCTTTAGATCTTCATGCCTCTGATCTCTGTGGTATGCTCATCTAAAAACAAGAATCATAGCAAGAGAGAGGGACCACAGAGAAAACACTCTCTTCCCACCCCGTTTTCTCCTCTTTTTTTTTTATGTGTCATGTCCCCTTTAAACAGCTTACAGCGAGGGAAGGCAGCAGGGTGTGAAGGGCAGCTTGCTAAGTCCACAGGCAGGTCACCAGTCAAGACAAATTAAAAAAAGGATCACTCAGGCTACAGCCTCTGCTGATAAGAAGGGAGCAAGAGAGAGAGAGACTTTCTCACCTGGAACCCGACATGCAGGGAGGCAGGAAGCACAGCCTCCCTGGCCATCCGCCTCTCTGCCTTTAGTTTCCAGGTGATGGGAGAATAACTCACCCTTCAAAGAGGATGCTAAGGAGACACAGCATGGGAGAAAAAAAAGGAATGCAGCCACAGCGTCCCTGAGAAACACCACAGAGGCCAGTAAAATATGTGGTATTTAAGCAACAGATGCCTGCAACCCAGGCACAAGGGTACCTTGGCTTTAGGGGGATTTACCAACCACACACAGGATCTTCCTACCAAGAAGAGGCAGAGAACCTGGAGGGAGGTGCAGTAGGAGGGATACTGCTCACCGACATCCATCCGATCTGGAAACCTCTGGCAAGTGACCTGGAGCGACCAAAAATGAAGAACATCAGAGATCAGGAGGAAAGGTCTTTTATTCTCGCTATTGGCAACAACAGCAACCCATACATCCAGCACTTTATGATGTACCATACAAGTTATATACTATATTATTTATGGACTCATGTATGTACAATCACATAAATCCATCCTTCATCAATAATCTATGTTTATCAGCATAATTAATATTTTATATGAGCCTGAAACTTCTGGGCTTCATACTCCGGGGCAACAGAAATCTTGCTATACAGGGATTCCAATGTGAGTTTGTTTTAAAAAAAAATGAGGCAATATACAGTATTTATGGACACATTCTTTTGCTAGTAGTAAAGTCACTTTTCCAGTATTAAAGTAATTTTGGAAGAGACAAGCTGCGCTATATAAATGCAAGTAAACAATGCGTTGTGTATCCAAAACGCTAAAGTGCAGTTCAGACGTATGACACCCAGGTGAGCTAATCCTTAACCACTTCCCGCCCGGCCCATAGCAAATGACGGCTGGGCGGTGGTTCAGTTATCCTGACTGGGTGTCATATGACATCCAGCAGGATAACATGCCGCTGCGCCCGTGGGGGCGCACATCGCGGCGATCGGTGGATCAGTGTGTCAGTCTGACACACCGCTACACCGATCTTGGTAAAGAGCCTCTGGCGGAGGCTCTTTACCACGTGATCAGCCGTGTCCAATCACGGCTGATCACGCTGTCAATAGGAAGAGCCATTGATCGGCTCTTCCTCACTCGCGTCTGACAGACGCGAGTAGAGGAGAGCCTATCGGCAGCTCTCCTGGCAGGGGGGTCTGCGCTGATTGTTTATCAGCACAGCCCCCCCCTCAGATCACCACACTGGACCACCAGGGATCGCCACTAGGACCACCAGAGAAGGGGCAACATGTGGATGGCCAGGTATGTACCCCATGGCCATCCACATGTGCCCAGTGTGCCCAGTCAGTGCCCAATCTGTGCCAATCAGTGCCCACAAATGGGCACTGATTGGCACCATTATGTTGCAGTGATGCCCAGCAATGCCACCCTTAGGGGCATCAGTGCAAACAATCAGTATCATCAGTGCCACCCATTAGTGTCCATCGGTGCCACCTGTCAGTGCCCATCCATGCCCATCAGTGCCCACCTATCAGTGCACATCTGTGCCAACTATAAGTGCCACCCATAAGTACCCATCAATGCCACCTACGAGTGCCCATCAATGCCACCTAGGAGTGCCCATCAGTGCCGCCTATGAGTGCCCATCGGTGCCATCTATGAGTGCCCATCAGTGCCGCATACCAGTGCCACCTATCAGTGCCCATCAAAGCCACCTATCAGTGCCCATCAGTGCCGCCTATCAGTGCCCATCATCAGTGCCCGTCAGTGCCACCTCATCAGTGCCACCTCATTGGTGCCACCTCATCGGTGCCCATCAGTGCCACCGTATTAGTGCCCGTCAGTGCAGCCATATCAGTGCCCATCATTGAAGAAGAAAACTTACTTATTTACAAAAAATTTTAACAGAAACAAAGAAAAACTTGTTTTTTTTCAAAATTTTCGGTCTTTTTTTATTTGTTGCGCAAAAAATAAAAACCGCACAGGTGAT